>NW_026652303.1:1603193-1604661 GCF_009828535.3 Hylobates moloch | reverse complement strand
TGCAGAAAAGGCCTTTGACAAAATTCAATGACCCTTCATGCTAAAAACTCTCAATAAATTAGGTATTGATGGGACGTATCTCAAAATAATAAGAGCTGTCTATGACAAACCCACAGCCAATATCATACTGAATGGACAAAACTTCATTCCCTTTGAAAACTGGCACAAGACAGGGATGCCCTCTCTCACCACTCCTATTCAACATACTGTTGGAAGTTCTGGCCAGCGCAATCAGGCAGGAGAAGGAAATAAAGGGTATTCAATTAGGAAAAGAGGAAGTCAAATTGTCCCTCTTTGCAGATGACATGATTGTATATCTAGAAAACCCCATCATCTCAGCGCAAAATCTCCTTAAGCTGATAAGCAACTTCAGCAAAGTCTCAGGATACAAAATCAATGTACAAAAATCACAAGCATTCTTATACACCAATCACAGACAAACAGAGAGCCAAATCATGAGTGAACTCCCATTCACAATTGCTTCAAAGAGAATAAAATACCTAAGAATCCAACTTACAAGGGATGTGAAGGACCTCTTCAAGGAGAACTACAAACCACTGCTCAACGAAATAAAAGAGGATACAAACAAACGGAAGAACATTCCATGCCCATGGGTAGGAAGAATCAATATCATGAAAATGGCCATACTGCCCAAAGTAATTTATAGATTCAATGCCATCCCCATCAAGCTACCAATGACTTTCTTCACAGAATTGGACAAAACTACTTTAAAGTTCATATGGAACCAAAAAAGAGCCCGCATCACCAAGTCAATCCTAAGCCAAAAGAACAAAGCTGGAGGCATCATGCTACCTGACTTCAAACTATACTACAAGGCTACAGTAATAAAAACAGCATGGTACTGGTACCAAAACAGAGATATAGACCAATGGAACAGAACAGAGCCCTCAGAAATAATGCCGCATATCTACAACTATCTGATCTTTGACAAACCTGACAAAAACAAGAAATGGGGAAAGGATTCCCTATTTAATAACTGGTGCTGGGAAAACTGGCTAGCCATATATAGAAAGCTGCAACTGGATCCCTTCCTTACACCTTATACAAAAATTAATTCAAGATTGATTAAAGACTTAAATGTTAGATCTAAAGCCATAAAAACCCTAGAAGAAAACCTAGGCAATACCATTCAGGACATAGGTGTGGGCAAGGACTTCATGTCTAAAACACCAAATGCAATGGCAACAAAAGCCAAATTTGACAAATGGGATATAATTAATCTAAAGAGCTTCTGCACAGCAAAAAAGAAACTACCATCAGAGTGAACAGGCAACCTACAGAATGGGAGAAAATTTTTGCAATCTACTCATCTGACAAAGGGCTAATATCCAGAATCTACAAAGAACTCAAACAAATTTGCAAGAAAAAGAAACTACACCATCAACAAGTGGGCAAAGGATATGAACAGACACTTCTCAAAAGAAGACATTTATGCAGCCAACAGACA
>NW_026652303.1:1594292-1602793 GCF_009828535.3 Hylobates moloch | reverse complement strand
CCAGGCAAACAGGGTCTGGAGTGGACCTCCAGCAAACTCCAACAGACCTGCAACTGAGGGTCCTGACTGTTAGAAGGAAAACTAACAAACAGAAAGGACATCCACACCAAAACCCCATCTGTACATCACCATCATCAGAGACCAAAGGTAGATAAATCCACAAAGATGGGGAAAAAACAGAGCAGAAAAACTGAAAATTCTAAAAATCAGAGTGCCTCTCCTCCTTCAAAGGAATGCAGCTCCTCACCAGCAACAGAACAAAGCTGGATGGAGAATGACTTTGAGGAACTGAGAAAAGAAGGCTTCAGATGATCAAACTTCTCTGAGCTAAAGGAGGAAGTTCGAACCCATGGCAAAGAAGTTAAAAACCTTGAAAAAACATTAGATGAATAGCTAACTAGATTAACCAATGCAGAGAAGTCCTTAAAGGACCTGATGGAGCTGAAAACCACAGCATGAGAACTACATGACAAATGCACAAGCTTCAGTAGTGGATTCGATCAACTGGAAGAAAGGTTATCAGTGATGGAAGATCAAATGGATGAAATGAAGCGAGAAGAGAAGTTTAGAGAAAAAAGAATAGAAAGAAACAAACAAAGCCTCCAAGAAATAAGGGACTATGTGACAAGACCAAATCTCCGTCTGATTGGTGTACCTGAAAGTGACGGGGAGAATGGAACCAAGTTGGAAAACACTCTGCAAGATATTATCCAGGAGAACTTCCCCAATCTAGCAAGGCAGGCCAACATTCAAATTCAGGAAATACAGAGAACGCCACAAAAATACTCCTCGAGAAGAGCAACTCCAAGACACCTAATTGTCAGATTCACCAAAGTTGAAATGAAGGAAAAAATGTTAAGGGCAGCCAGAGAGAAAGGTCGGGTTACCCACAAAGGGAAGCCCATCAGACTAACAGCTGATCTCTCAGCAGAAACTCTACAAGCCAGAAGAGAGTGCGGCCAATATTCAACATTCTTAAAGAAAAGAATTTTCAACCCAGAATTTCCTATCCCGCCAAACTAAGCTTCATAAGTGAAGGAGAAATAAAATCCTTTACAGACGGCAGATGCTGAGAGATTTTGTCACCACCAAGCCTGCCCTACAAGAGCTCCTGAAGGAAGCACTAAACATGGAAAGGAACAACTGGTACCAGCCACTGCAAAAACATGCCAAATTGTAAAGACCATCGAGGCTAGGAAGAAACTGCATCAACTAACTAGCAAAACAACCAGCTAACATCATAATGAAAGGATCAAATTCACACATAACAATATTAATCTTAAATGTAAATGGGCTAAATGCTCCAATTAAAAGACACAGACTGGCAAATTGGATAAAGAGTCAAGACCCATCAGTGTGCTGTATGCAAGAAGCCCATCTCACGTGCAGAGACACACATGGGCTCAAAATAAAGGGATGGAGGAAAATCTATCAAGCAAATGGAAAACAAAAAAAGGCAGGGTTTGCAATCCTAGTCTCTGATAAAACAGACTACAGACTTTAAACCAACAAAGATCAAAAGAGACAAAGAAGGCCATTACATAATGGTAAAGGGATCAATTCAACAAGAAGAGCTAACTATCCTAAATATATATGCACCCAATACAGGAGCACCCAGATTCATAAAGCAAGTCCTTAGAGACCTACAAAGAGACTTAGGCTCCCACACAATAATAATGGGAGACTTTAACATCTCACTGTCAACATTAGACAGATCAACGAGACAGAAAGTTAACAAGGATATCCAGGAATTGAACTCAGGTCTGCACCAAGCAGACCTAATAGACATCTACAGAACTCTCCACCCCAAATCAACAGAATATACATTTTTCTCAGCACCACACCACACATATTCCAAAATTGACCACATAGTTGGAAGTAAAGCACTCCTCAGCAAATGTAAAACAATAGAAATTATAACAAACTGTCTCTCAGACCACAGTGCAATCAAACTAGAACTTAGGATTAAGAAACTCACTCAAAACCACTCAACTACATGGAAACTGAAGAACCTGCCCCTGAATGACTACTGGGTACATAACAAAATGAAGGCAGACATAAAGATGTTCTTTGAAACCAATGAGAACAAAGACACAACATACCAGAATCTCTGGGACACATTGAAAGCATTGTGTAGAGGGAACTTTATAGTACTAAATGCCCACAAGAGAAAGCAGGAAAGATCTAAAATTGACACCTAACATCACAATTAAAAGAACTAGAGAGGAAAGAGCAAACACATTCAAAAGCCAGCAGAAGGCAAGAAATGACTAAGATCAGAGCAGAACTGAAGGAGATAGAGACACAAAAAACCCTTCAAAAAATGAATGAATCCAGGAGCTGGTTTTTTGAAAAGATCAAGAAAACTGATAGACCACTAGCAAGACTAATAAAGAAGAAAAGAGAGAAGAATCAAATAGATGCAATAAAAAGTGATAAAGGGGATATCACCACTGATCCCACAGAAATACAAACTACCATCAGAGAATACTATAAACACCTCTATGCAAATAAACTAGAAAATCTAGAAGAAATGGATAAATTCCTTGACACATACACCCTCCCAAGACTCAATCAGGGAGAAGTTGAATCTCTGAATAGACCAATAATAGGCTCTGAAGTTGAGGCAATAATTAATAGACTACCAACCAAAAAACGTCCAGGACCAGACGGATTCACAGCTGAATTCTACCAGAGGTACAAGGAGGAGCTGGTACCATTCCTTCTGAAACTATTCCAATCAATAGAAAAAGAGGGAATCCTCACTAACTCATTTTATGAGGCCAGCATCATCCTGATACCAAAGCCGGGCAGAGACACAACAAAAAAAGAGAATTTTAGACCAATATCCCTGATGAACATGGATGCAGAAATCCTGAGTAAAATACTGCCAAACCGAATCCAGCAGCACATCAAAAAGCTTATCCACCATGATCAAGTGGGCTTCATCCCTGGGATGCAAGGCTGGTTCAACATACGCAAATCAATAAATGTAATCCAGCATATAAACAACCAATGACAAAAACCACATGATTATCTCAATAGATGCAGAAAAGGCCTTTGACAAAATTCAACAACCCTTCATGCTAAAAACTCTCAATAAATTAGGTATTGATGGGACGTATCTCAAAATAATAAGAGCTGTCTATGACAAACCCACAGCCAATATCATACTGAATGGACAAAACTTCATTCCCTTTGAAAACTGGCACAAGACAGGGATGCCCTCTCTCACCACTCCTATTCAACATACTGTTGGAAGTTCTGGCCAGCGCAATCAGGCAGGAGAAGGAAATAAAGGGTATTCAATTAGGAAAAGAGGAAGTCAAATTGTCCCTCTTTGCAGATGACATGATTGTATATCTAGAAAACCCCATCATCTCAGCACAAAATCTCCTTAAGCTGATAAGCAACTTCAGCAAAGTCTCAGGATACAAAATCAATGTACAAAAATCACAAGCATTCTTATACACCAATAACAGACAAACAGAGAGCCAAATCATGAGTGAACTCCCATTCACAATTGCTTCAAAGAGAATAAAATACCTAAGAATCCAACTTACAAGGGATGTGAAGGACCTCTTCAAGGAGAACTACAAACCACTGCTCAATGAAATAAAAGAGGATACAAACAAACGGAAGAACATTCCATGCCCATGGGTAGGAAGAATCAATATCATGAAAATGGCCATACTGCCCAAAGTAATTTATAGATTCAATGCCATCCCCATCAAGCTACCAATGACTTTCTTCACAGAATTGGACAAAACTACTTTAAAGTTCATATGGAACCAAAAAAGAGCCCGCATCACCAAGTCAATCCTAAGCCAAAAGAACAAAGCTGGAGGCATCATGCTACCTGACTTCAAACTATACTACAAGGCTACAGTAATAAAAACAGCATGGTACTGGTACCAAAACAGAGATATAGACCAATGGAACAGAACAGAGCCCTCAGAAATAATGCCGCATATCTACAACTATCTGATCTTTGACAAACCTGACAAAAACAAGAAATGGGGAAAGGATTCCCTATTTAATAACTGGTGCTGGGAAAACTGGCTAGCCATATATAGAAAGCTGCAACTGGATCCCTTCCTTACACCTTATACAAAAATTAATTCAAGATTGATTAAAGACTTAAATGTTAGATCTAAAGCCATAAAAACCCTAGAAGAAAACCTAGGCAATACCATTCAGGCCATAGGCGTGGGCAAGGACTTCATGTCTAAAACACCAAATGCAATGGCAACAAAAGCCAAATTTGACAAGTGGGATATAATTAATCTAAAGAGCTTCTGCACAGCAAAAAAGAAACTACCATCAGAGTGAACAGGCAACCTACAGAATGGGAGAAAATTTTTGCAATCTACTCATCTGACAAAGGGCTAATATCCAGAATCTACAAAGAACTCAAACAAATTTGCAAGAAAAAGAAACTACACCATCAACAAGTGGGCAAAGGATATGAACAGACACTTCTCAAAAGAAGACATTTATGCAGCCAACAGACACATGAAAAAATGCTCATCATCACTGGCAAATCAGTGAAATGCAGATCAAAACCATAATGAGATACCATCTCACACCAGTTAGAATGGCGATCATTAAAAAGTCAGGGAACAACAGGTGCTGGAGCGGATGTGGAGAAATAGGGACACTTTTACACTGTTGGTGGGACTGTAAACTACTTCAACCATTGTGGAAGTCAGTGTGGCGATTCCTCAGGGATCTCGAACTAGAAATACCATTTGACCCAGCCATCCCATTACTGGGTATATACCCAAAGGATTATAAATCATGCTGCTATAAAGACACATGCACACATATGTTTATTGAGGCACTATTCACAATAGCAAAGACTTGGAACCAACCCAAATGCCCAACAACGATAGACTGGATTAAGAAAATGTGGCACATATATACCATGGTATACTATTCAGCCATAAGAAATGATGAGTTCATGTCCTTTGTAGGGACATGGATGAAGCTGGAAACCATCATTCTCAGCAAACTATCACAAGGACAAAAAACCAAACACTGCATGTTCTCACTCATAGGTGGGAATTGAACAATGAGAACACGTGAACACAGGAAGGAGAACATCACACACCGGGGACTGTTGTGCAGTGGGGAGAAGGGGGGAGGGATAGCATTAGGAGATATACCTAATGTAAATGACGAGTTAATGGGTGCAGCACACCAACATGGCACATGTATACATATGCAACAAACCTGCCCATTGTGCACATGTACCCTAAAACTTAAAGTATAATAAAAAATAAATAAAAATAAATAAATAAATAAATACTTGTTTGGCTGCATTTCTTTGATTTTCTTCTTTAGGGGCCTATTCATACATACAAAGGATACCGTTTACCTGTCTTCTATATGGCTTTCTCTTAAATCCTTTCTTTCTTTTGTTTTAATTTTTATCTTCACATCCTTTATTTCTGTCACTGTGCAGTCCACAGAGTCTGTCTGCTCTGTGTCCTGTTTAATTAAGTCTATGTTCTGAATGTTTTTCCTTTTTTAGAAATTCAGTTCTAAAGTGTTTCATTTCTTGTATTTTTTTTTCTGTTGCCTGACCATATCATTTCTGAGTTTTCTGTTTCTGAAATGTGCAATTAACTCTTTCAAAGCATTGACCATATTCTTCAGTCTTTTTAATTCATTCTGAAATAATTGGGCTACAGTTTCATCTGCTTTGTGGATAGAAGTGCCACGAAGAGCCGAATTGTCAAAGCAGACCCACATGAATCATAGATCTTAATGAAGTTTTTGCTAACGACTAGCAAAGGATACAAGCTAAAAATGGGTACAAACAAACACAGCATCATTCATCACTGGAAAGACTCTGAACTATCCCATGGAACTTCAAAAGGATTCTCCTTCTTTGCTGCAATGTATTTTGATTTTTGGAGTGATAGATGTTTGCTAACTATGCATGTGATAAAAATTTGCTTAGAGGAAGCCATGTTAGTTTTGATGCTACTCAACTTTGTATTTTGTTAGTCATGAGATAGAAAGCCCATGAGATTACGTGCCCTTCTTTTAGCAGCTACATCCCATAAAATTAAAAATTCCAGTTTTTTTAAACCATGAACAATTTAGTCAGACTTAATATTCCTATTTAAAACATTCTTAGATAAGAACTTCCTTTGTTATTTTGCTAATATACAATCCCAACAAATGTCTACAAGAAGGATTAATCAATATACCAAAGATCAAATCTATTTATATGAACAACAAATACAAAACATAATTATACATATATAATTTTATATAATTTAATTTATAATTATATAACTTTTATAGTAGCAATCAAAACTATCATGTATTTTGGGATGAATTTAATAAAGAAATAGCAGGAGCTCTATAGAAACAAGTATGAAACTCTATTGGAAGACAGCAATATCATAAAACATTAAAAAGAAAGCTATACCATATTTATGGTTAGGAAGATTTACTATTGAAAATACATCAATTCTTGACAAATTGGTCTATAAATTCAGTGCATGTCCAATCAATATATTTAGCTCATTTAAAATGTATATGGAAAAGGCTAAGTACCAAAGATAATCAAATGCTCTTTGAAGATGAAAATTAAAGTTGAGAGATGGGGTAAAAAACTATAATTCAGTTCTAAAGTCATAAAGCTATAATAATTAATACAGTATGGCATTGGCATAGAAATAAACACATTGACTAAATAAATAGAAAATACGGTTCAGAAACCAACCTCTACATTTATGAAAAACTGACCTATATCAGAACGAACATTGAGACTACAAGAGACCAGAGGAACTAGTAAGTTAATGGTCCTGACACAATTGATATCTACATAGAAAAAAAAACTTAATCCTTCTTTACTCTATGTAAAAACAATAATTCCAGATGAATGTTGGACTTAATTGAGAACCAAAACTAAAACTTTTATAGGAAAATATAGAGAAATACCTATCTCAGGGCCGGGAATTAGGTCTTCAATATGGCACCAAAAGTATTAGCCATAAAAGAAATATTAATAAAGTCAACCTTTTTAAAATCAACAACTTTAATTAAAAAACCAGGGCCAGGCATGGTGGGGTGGCTCACGCCTGTAATCCCAGGAGGCCGAGGTGGGCAGATCACAAGGTCAGGAGATCGAGACCAGCCTGGTCAACATGGCAAAACCCCGTCTCTACTAAAAATATAAAAATTAGCTGGGCATGGTGGCATGCACCTGTAGTCCCAAACTACTAAGAAGGCTGAGGCAAGAAAATGGTGTGAACCTGGGAGGCGGAGCTTGCAGTGAGCTGAGATCGTGCCACTGCACTCCAGCCTGGGCAACAGAGCGAGACTCCATCTCAAAAAACAAAAACAAAAACGAAACAAAAAACAAAACACAGGTTGCTGGAAAAATAGTCACTTATTTTTATTACGCTTTATAAAATATACAGTTATCAAACTTCTTTTGTAAGAATCAAATATTACACTGAGAATATGGCAAGAAAAAAGAAAACAACCTCCACCACTCATAATGGCATTCCCTTTACCCACCATCAACTAACTCAAGAACCTGTGTCACTTTCAAGTTTTCTGAAATGTGGACTGAAAATACTTGTGGAGGGCCCTCACAGATGCATTTAGAAATGGTATGTTCTGGAAAACGGAATTGAAATGTTTTAGTGAGAGTCATGGGCCCAATCCTTGAAATAGAGGTTGGTGGAGTTTTCTATAGTATGTAATTACAACACAGTAAGACTCAAAAGCATTTCAATAAAGTGTGGGTGAAAGACAAGATACTGCTTCAAGGGCTTTATTAGCTTTCTGGAGACTGGAGGTCTCCAGGGCGTGGGGAGGAACCCTGTTTACCTTTGGTTCAGAATCAATTTTAACCATCATTGAGGGCTAGGTCAGAGTGCAGCATTAAGTCCTTGGGAATACACTGGGTGGGGAAAGTAAAGAGAGCTATGTTTTTCTAAAAGCCCAGAAATGGGCTTACTGTGTTTACCAGTTATTTCCAGGATGATGTATTGCAGCGCCAATTGCTGATGAGATGGTAGGATTATACTTCAGTCCCTACTTTACGTTTATTTCTTAAAGAAGCTTCTGGTAAATTAGAGCAATAGCATCGGCTTAGTTTATCGTTGTTCTGTTGGCCTAAGGATATCAGTTCTATCTGTATGGGCGGGCCTAAAGCCTGGGAACTATTTAATGAAGGGAGAGAGGGGGAGAGAGTGAGTATGCAAAAGAGAGAGAGAAAAACAAATAACAAAACAAAAACCAAGACATTTCCCTTTACAGTAAGAATGATAAGGAAAACATATTTAGCCATACAAGATATCAAGACAATCTCTTATTTCTTTCTTGAAAATGCAAGTACAAATGCCTGCAAGGATAAAATAGCCTCTGGATGGAGTAGAAAGGTTCACCAGGCCTCTGACATCACGTGAATTATGTTGCGCTTTGCTGTTAATGAAGCTCAGTGCATTTTTCATTTCAGTTTCTACTAAGCA
>NW_026652303.1:1578932-1594282 GCF_009828535.3 Hylobates moloch | reverse complement strand
AACTATAATTCAGTTCTAAAGTCATAAAGCTATAATAATTAATACAGTATGGCATTGGCATAGAAATAAACACATTGACTAAATAAATAGAAAATACGGTTCAGAAACCAACCTCTACATTTATGAAAAACTGACCTATATCAGAACGAACATTGAGACTACAAGAGACCAGAGGAACTAGTAAGTTAATGGTCCTGACACAATTGATATCTACATAGAAAAAAAAACTTAATCCTTCTTTACTCTATGTAAAAACAATAATTCCAGATGAATGTTGGACTTAATTGAGAACCAAAACTAAAACTTTTATAGGAAAATATAGAGAAATACCTATCTCAGGGCCGGGAATTAGGTCTTCAATATGGCACCAAAAGTATTAGCCATAAAAGAAATATTAATAAAGTCAACCTTTTTAAAATCAACAACTTTAATTAAAAAACCAGGGCCAGGCATGGTGGGGTGGCTCACGCCTGTAATCCCAGGAGGCCGAGGTGGGCAGATCACAAGGTCAGGAGATCGAGACCAGCCTGGTCAACATGGCAAAACCCCGTCTCTACTAAAAATATAAAAATTAGCTGGGCATGGTGGCATGCACCTGTAGTCCCAAACTACTAAGAAGGCTGAGGCAAGAAAATGGTGTGAACCTGGGAGGCGGAGCTTGCAGTGAGCTGAGATCGTGCCACTGCACTCCAGCCTGGGCAACAGAGCGAGACTCCATCTCAAAAAACAAAAACAAAAACGAAACAAAAAACAAAACACAGGTTGCTGGAAAAATAGTCACTTATTTTTATTACGCTTTATAAAATATACAGTTATCAAACTTCTTTTGTAAGAATCAAATATTACACTGAGAATATGGCAAGAAAAAAGAAAACAACCTCCACCACTCATAATGGCATTCCCTTTACCCACCATCAACTAACTCAAGAACCTGTGTCACTTTCAAGTTTTCTGAAATGTGGACTGAAAATACTTGTGGAGGGCCCTCACAGATGCATTTAGAAATGGTATGTTCTGGAAAACGGAATTGAAATGTTTTAGTGAGAGTCATGGGCCCAATCCTTGAAATAGAGGTTGGTGGAGTTTTCTATAGTATGTAATTACAACACAGTAAGACTCAAAAGCATTTCAATAAAGTGTGGGTGAAAGACAAGATACTGCTTCAAGGGCTTTATTAGCTTTCTGGAGACTGGAGGTCTCCAGGGCGTGGGGAGGAACCCTGTTTACCTTTGGTTCAGAATCAATTTTAACCATCATTGAGGGCTAGGTCAGAGTGCAGCATTAAGTCCTTGGGAATACACTGGGTGGGGAAAGTAAAGAGAGCTATGTTTTTCTAAAAGCCCAGAAATGGGCTTACTGTGTTTACCAGTTATTTCCAGGATGATGTATTGCAGCGCCAATTGCTGATGAGATGGTAGGATTATACTTCAGTCCCTACTTTACGTTTATTTCTTAAAGAAGCTTCTGGTAAATTAGAGCAATAGCATCGGCTTAGTTTATCGTTGTTCTGTTGGCCTAAGGATATCAGTTCTATCTGTATGGGCGGGCCTAAAGCCTGGGAACTATTTAATGAAGGGAGAGAGGGGGAGAGAGTGAGTATGCAAAAGAGAGAGAGAAAAACAAATAACAAAACAAAAACCAAGACATTTCCCTTTACAGTAAGAATGATAAGGAAAACATATTTAGCCATACAAGATATCAAGACAATCTCTTATTTCTTTCTTGAAAATGCAAGTACAAATGCCTGCAAGGATAAAATAGCCTCTGGATGGAGTAGAAAGGTTCACCAGGCCTCTGACATCACGTGAATTATGTTGCGCTTTGCTGTTAATGAAGCTCAGTGCATTTTTCATTTCAGTTTCTACTAAGCATTTATGAGTTATTACCCTTCCCTTCCCTATACTGTGTTGTTTTCTAAAAAGCCTTAGAGGCATTCCTTCTAGAAAATAAAGGTAAGTGTTAAGTGGTGATAATTTGGTAATATGTGTCATGCTTGTGGTTCATAATGTGTTACCCTACACATTTTCTCAATTATCCCTAGAACAGCTTTTTGAGGACATGAAGTTAGACCTTACAAAGCACTTCTTTCTGCTGGAAAAATGAGGTTTATAGTGGTTAAGTTTAGTTGCTTATGATCATAAGGCTAGAGAGTGGCAGGAATCAAGACTCTTCACCCTAATTTCAGTGCTTTTTCACTCCACCATTAATATTTATTGTTGATAAATAATATCAACACTTTCCTAGGTGTATTAGGGTCATCTAGAGGGACAGGACTAATAGGATAGATGTATATATGAAAAGGAGTTTATTAAGGAGTATTGACTCACACCATCACAAGGTGAAGTCCCACAATAGGTCATCTGCAAGCTGAGGAACAAGGAAGCCAGTCTGAGTCCCAAAACCTCAAAAATAGGGAAGCTGACAGTGCAGCCTTCAGTCTGTGGTCAAAGGCCCAAGAGCCCCTGGCAAACCACTAGTGTAGGTCCAAGAGTCCAAAAGCTAAAGGACTGGAGTCCAATGTTCGAGGGCAGGAAGCATCCATCATGGGAGAAAGATGGAAGCCAGAAGACTTAGCCAGTCTAGTCCTTCCATGTTCCTCTGCCAGCTTTCATCCTAGCCATGCTGGCATGATGATTACATGGTGCCCACCCAGATTGAGGATGGGTCTCCATCTTCCAGTTCACTGACACAAATGTTAATCTTCTTTGGCAATACCCTCACAGACACACCCAAGAACAGCACTTTGCATCCTTCAGTACAGTCAAGTTGACACTCAATAATAACCATCACAAGTCCACACCTTGTCAACTTGAACCCATACACATCTCCTTAAATCATACATAATCTCCAAATACAGACAATAATGTCATAATTACACTGAACATAATACAACTATCATTCATACAACCGGAAATGCACCAATTCCCAAACCAAATGTTACTACATAAAGTTAACAACACTTAGATGCTGATATGAAGTCAATAAATACTTTTTTTTTTAAAGATGGAGTCTCACTCTGTCACCCAGGCTGGAGTGCAATTGTGCGATCTTGCCTCACTGCAACCTCCGCCTCATGGGTTCAAGCAATTCTCTGCCTCAGCCTCCCAAGTAGCTGGGATTACAGGTGCCCACCACCACACCTGGCTAATTTTTGTATTTTTAGTAGAGATGGGGTTTTGCCATCTTGGCCAGGCTGGTCTTGAACTCCTGACCTCATGATCCACCCACCTTGGCCTCCCAAAGTGGTGGATCCCAAAGTGATCCACCCACCTTGACCTCCCAGGTGTAAGCCACTAAATCTTATGTCACATGATACAGGAAAAAGAAAGGAAGTAAAATGAAGATATTTTCTTAGTACAAGTGTATACATGCAGAAAGATGTTCTTAACAAAATAAGGAGGAAATACTCATGACAATTACAGTAACCTGGTTTCTGCAACTCATCACATGGTCGTAGCTGGTATTGACGACTACCTTCTTCTACGATCTATTCTGTTTTCCCTTTGCCTCTAGCAAGTACCTTAGCAGGTCATGGTTTTCTACCTGGTGGAGTGTCCCAAACCTTCATTCCTGAAGGGTCTGGGCCATTTGTAGTCCTGCCCGGATCTGGTTGTTGTCATTTTTTATTGACATTTTTTATAATCCCAGGGCATGGTAATACTAAGAGACATCCTAAGGAATTTGCTGTATTCCACACATATTCTTCCTTACCTTCATTATGGAGTAGTAGACTGATTTCATCTTGATAGGCTAAGTCAGTCACCCCGGCCAACACTAACTCCTTTCTTAGCCTGTTGACTTAGAGGTAGGAGGAGCCTGAGATGGCAATCTTAATTTCCAGTTTAATGAAATCATTGTTGTGTCTCCTGGTGGTAACATTCATCCCGCTGGAACTGAGACTTCTAGGCCAGCAGAATGTAATGTTGTGGAACAAGAAGCAAAAATTTTACTAGTGGGTCTCTAGGGGTGATGGTGAGTGGTGCCACTTCCATTTCCACCCCTTGATTCCTGGACCCATGAATCCTGGCTATGGGAGAAACTGTACCATATACTGGACACTGATCCGGAGCATACACAGCCTTCTGGAAAACTTTGCCCCAGCCCTGCCAAGTATTGTCACCTAGTTGGCATTGTAATTGTGACTTCAAAAGGCCATTCCACCGTTCTATCAATCCGGCTGCTTCAGGATGATGGGGAACAGGATAAGACCAGTGAATTCCATGAGCATGAGCCCACTGCTGCACTTCTTTAGCCATATAGTGAGTGCCTTGTTCAGAGGCAATGCTGTGTGGAATACCATGACAGTGGGTAAAGCATTCCATAAGTCCATGGATGGTAGTCTTGGCAGAAGCATTGTCTGCAGGATAGGCAAACCCATATCTAGAGTAAGTGTCCATTCCAGTGAGGACAAACTGCTGTTGTTTCCATGATAGAAGAGGTTCAATATAATCAACCTGCCACCAAGTAGCTGGCTGATCACCCCAAGGAATGGTGCCATATCGTGGCTTCAGTGTTTGTCTCTGCTGCTGGCAAACTGGGCACTCAGTTGTGGCTGTAGCCAGGTCAGCCTTGGTATGTGGAAGTCCATGTTGCTGAGCCCATGCGTAACCTCCATCCCTGACACCATGGCCACTTTGTTCATGGGCCTATTGGGCTATGACAGTAGTGGCTGGGGAAAGAGGCTGAGTGGTATCCACAGAATGAGTCATCCTATCCACTTGATTATTAAAATCCTCCTCTGCTGAGGTCATCGTTTGGTGAGCACTCACATGAGATACAAATATCTTCACAGTTTTTGACCACTCAGAGAGGTCCATCCATCCACATACCTCTTCCCCAAATTTCTTTGTCATCAGTTTTCCAATCATGCTTCTTTCAAGTCCCTGACCATCCAGCCAAACCATTGGCTACTTCTCGTGAATCAGTATATAATCACACGTCTGGCCATTTCTCCTTCTAAGCAAAGTGCACTGCCAGGGGCACTGCTCAAAGTTCTGCGCATTGGGAAGATTTCCCTTCACTGCTGCCCTTCAGGGATGTCCTAGAAGGGGGCTGTAGTGCTGCAGCTGTCCACTTTTGGGTGGTGACTGCATCACGCAGAGCCATCTGTAAACCAGGCCCTTGTCTTCTCTTCCTCTCTCAGCTGATCATAGGGTACTCCCCATGAGGCCATCAGTGCAGGCTCAGGGAGAGAAGGCAGGGTGGCAGGAGCGGGGACCATGGGCATTTGAGCTACTTCCTCATGTAAAGTACTTGTTCCCTCAGGACCTGCTTGAGCCTGATCATGTATATACCACTTCCATTTGATGATGGAATGCTGCTGTGCACAACCCACTTTATGGCTAGATGGGTCAGAAAGCATCTTGTTCATGATAGGCAATTTAGGTTGCTTGGCGATTTGATGACCCATAGTCAAACATTCAGTTTCCACCAAAGTACAGTAACAGGCCAAGAGTTGTCTCTCAAAAGGAGAGTAGTTATCTGCAGGAGATGCAGGGCCTTGCTCCAAATTCCTAGAGGCCTACCCTGTGATTGATGTATGGGGGCCTGCCGAAGGCTCCAAACAACATCCCTATCTTCCACTGACACTTCAAGCACCATTGGATCTGCCAGGTCATATGGCCCAAGTGGCAGAGCAGCTTGCAGAGCAGCTTGCAAAGCAGCCCGGACCTGTTGCAGAGCCTTCTCCTGTTCTGGACCCCACTCGAAACTGGCAGCCTTTCAGGTCACTTGATAAATGGGCTGGAATAACACACCCAAATGAGATGTGTTATTGGAGGAACCAAATGTGTTGCCTCCAAAATCCAAATAGGCCCATTAGGTGTTGTGCCTCTTTCTTAGTTGTAGGAGGGGCCAAAGGCAGCAACTTATCCTTCATGTTAGAAGGAATATCTTGACAGGCCCCACACCACTGGACCCCTAGAAGTTTTACTGAGGTAGAAGTTCCCTAAATTTTAGTCAATTTTATTTCCCATCCTCTGGCACACAAATGTCTCACCAATAAATCCAGTATGTTTGCTACTTCTTGCTCATTGGATCCAATCAGCATAATGTCATGAATATAATGGACCAGTGTGATATCTTATGGAAGAGAAAATCTATCAAGATGTCTCCAACAAGATTATGACACAAAGCTGGAGAATTGATATACCTCTGAGGTAGGACAGTAAAGGTATATTGCTGGCCTTGCCAGCTGCAAGCAAATTGCTTCTGCTGGGCCTTATGGACAGGAATGGAGAAAAAGGCATTTGCCAAATCAATGGTTACATACCAGGTACCAGGAGATGTGTTAATTTGCTCAAGCAATGAAACCACATCTGGTACAGCAGCTGCAATTGGAGTCACCACTTAGTTAAGCTTATGATAATCCACTGTCATTTTACAAGATCCATCTGTCTTCTGCACAGGCCAAATAGGAGAGTTGAACAGGGATGTGGTGGGAATCACCACCCCTGCATCTTTCAAGTCCTTGATGGTGGCACTAACTTCCTCTATCCCTCCAGGGATGCAATATTGTGTTTGATTTACTATTTTTCTAGGTAGAGGCAGCTGTAATGGCTTCCGTTTGGCCTTTCCCACCATAATAGCCCTCATCCTACCAGTCAGGGAGCCAATGTGGGGGTTCTGCCAGCTGCTACGTGTGTCTATGCCAATTATGCATTCTGGCACTAGGAAAATGACCACAGGATGAGTCTGGGACCCACCAGACCCACTGTAAGTTGGACCTGAGCTAAAATTCCATTAATTAACTGACCTCCAAAAGCTCCTACTTTAACTGGAGGACCACATGATGTTTTGGGTCCCCTGGAATCAATGTCTGATCAGAGCCAGTGTCCAGTTGTCCCTGAAATGTCTGATTATTTCCCTTTCCCCAGTGCACAGTTACCCTGGTAAAAGGCCAGAGGTCTCCTTGGGGAAGGATGGGAGAAAGAGTCACTGCATAAATTGTCAGTAATGTAGTGGGGTCCTTCCTCAAGGGGACGTAGTCTCCCCTTTGTTCAAGGGGTTCTAGGTCTATAAACTGGTTCAAGTCTGCAAATTGATTGAGGGGCTGTGATTCTCTGTTTTTATAATTTTTAATTTAAATTAATCTTTTGTCTACTTGACCTGGAAGTTTTCTGCTTATATAAATTAAGCAAGAATGCAGTAGGATTCTTGTCAATTTCACCTTTTAGGAACACTGGGATTAATTAGCCAATGCTGGAGCTCTACACAAGTCAGACTATTCTGATTGTTGCCTTGCCTTTGCTGAACTTTACGGTAATTGCACCTACCTTGCCTTGATGCTTGAGGGCCACCACTTGGCCCATGCCACCTCAGGATCCAATTATTCCCATTGCATTTAAATTTTGTAGTTGAATGACTGTGGTTCCCACTATAATATCTAGCATACAGAGAAGAGCAATCACAGAGCTCTTCAAGGAGGCAGGTGCTGCCCTCACAAATCTGTTTCACAATGTGTTGGTCAAAGGTATATCTTCGGGACTCTCCCAGCTGGGATGAGTAGGACTAAAGTGACGAATTCACTCCACCATCCCAATCTCCGTAAGCCTTTGGATCCCTTCCTCTACATTAAACCAAGGGAGATCAGGCATTTCCAGCTCACTCACAGTGGGCCACCTTTTGATCTATATTTCAGCTAACCAAGAAAATAAACTATTAGAACCTTTTTTAACTCTCCAAGCTGCAACATTAAATGCAGAATTCCTGCTTAGTGGGCCCAAATCAATAAATTCAGCCTGATCCAACCTTATGTTCCTTCCACAGTTATCCCACACCCTTAATATCCATTCCTGTGCCTGTTCTCCAGATTTCTGCTTATATAAACTAGAAAATTCAAGCAGTTCTTTTGGAGTGTAGCACACCTCCTTGTGGGTCACACTCTGAACCTCATCTCTAGGAGCCTGCTGGGACTTTAGTCTAGTTCTATAACTACGAGCAAACAGGGGTATTGGGGGTGGGTCCTTAGGAGAATCAACATTGTCTTGCCTGGCAACTGCCTCAAGGGAGGTCATCACTGATGCCTTAGGCAGTGCAGGGTTAAACTCCTCAGACAAAGGTGAAAAGCCTGATGGCAGCGCAGGTGGAGGAAGGGATGTTGCCTCCCCTCTATTGCCTGTTTCCTCTGGCAAAAAAGATTCATCAGAATTTAGAAGCTCAGTGCCCCCAGCCTCATCAGGGTCCTCCCACATGACCCCATTCAAAGTTGCAGGGTGCCATTCTTTTTCAATCAATGCTGTCACTTTAACAGTAAACACCTGGCGAGGCTGTGCACATACCTTTCGTTGCAGGCCAGCCACTCACGTGATAAGAGCTTGTGTCCGATTTTCCGCAATTTCAGCTCTTTCTCTACAGGAGATAAGACTCGAACCCAGGGCAATCTTAGAAGATTTGAGGCTCAGACTGTGCTTCTGGAGCTGGGAGATAGAATCCCTGGGTTCATCATTTTTTTGCTTTCATCACTTTGATTAGTGAACTTAGGAGCAACCAACTAGCTTCATTATAGTCCTTGGTTCTCCACATATGGTCAAAGGTATTAGGTATAAAGTCACTAAACTCCTTGCCTCTCATGAGCAGTGAATCAGGAGTATCAGATGCGTTTATTTTGCATAGCTCTCTACACAGTTCACGGCAAGGACTATCAGTGTTCTCCACACTATTAGAAGTAGAGTCCCTAGCATTTTGGGGTCTAATCATATTAAGCAGCCAACTCCAGAAACCCCAAAACCATCTAAAGAAATCCATCCTTAAAACTCTGTTCCTCTAGAACCACTCCTGGTACCAAAATCTGTATTAGTCAGGATTCTCTAGAGGGACAGGACTAATAGGTGAGATGTATATATAAAAGGCAGTTTATTAAGGAGAATTGACTCACACGATCACAAGGTGAAGTCTCGCAATAGTCTGTCTGCAAGCTGAGGAGCAAGGAAGCCAGTCCAAGTCCCCAAACCTCAAAACTAGGGAAGCCGACAGTGCAGCCTTCAGTCTCTGGCTGACGGCCTGAGGGCCCCTGGCAGACCACTGGTGTAGGTCTAAGAGTCCAAAAGCTGATGAACTTGTAGTCCAATGTTCAAGGGCAGGAAGCATCCAGCACGGGAGAAAGATGGAGGCCAGAAGACTTAGCCAGTCTAGTCCTTCCATGTTCCTCTGCCTGTTTTTATCCTAGCCATGCTGGCAGCTGATTAAATGGTGCCCACCCAGATTGAGGATGGGTCTCCATCTTCCAGTCCACTGACTCAAATGTTAATCTCCTTTGACAACACCCTCACAGACTCACTCAGGAACAAAACTTTGCATCCTTCAATTCAATCAAGTTGACACTCAGTATTAACCATCACCCTAGGCTTTAGGGATATAGGGAAAAACATGACTCAGTGCTGTTATCTGAGAGTACATAATCTATTGGAAGAAAGGAAAACAGTTACATAAACATGTAATGCTTATATCAGTATAAATTAGATAACTGCCAAGTGAGAGAGGTAGAGGTAATAAGTGCTGTCTGTGGGTGTATGTTAACTCAGTCTTAATCTTGGAAGAAGTGGCAGTGTGGAATGGGACATGGAGAAGCAGAAGGGATAATTACTGTGAGCAGATGAATGGCTCACTACAGGGGCATGGGAAGAAGATGCAAGGGCAGTGGAATCTTTAATTGATGAACCTGGTACCAAGCTGCCAAGTCCTAGTCTCAGGACTGGCACCATGCCCTTGGCCTTTGAAGAGACTTTGGAATCTGTGGAATAAAGAGTTGTAGGAATTTTCAAAGCCTCAGTGTAGGAACGATGTGAGAATCAACCAGGGCATGGTACTCCACACTGTGTTCAGATCCACTGGTGTTAGGGGAGTCCCAGAGAGGCCTCTTAGAGAGGAGGATGGGATCAGGCATAGCAGAGACTAGAGACACGAGGCTCTGCAGCCAGACTGCAGGTCTGCTACCAACTACGGTGTGATTTTGCCTAGTCACATAATCTCTGTGGGCCTCAGTTTTTTTTTTTTTTTTTTTTCTATTACAACAGTACCTTTCTCATGGAGTTGTAGTGGTTAGATATCTAGTACCATGACTATGCTTGTTAGCACTGTGTAAGAACTCAATGAAGGTTAGCTTTCATTGGTACTATATTACTATTGTTTGTGTTGGTGGTGGAGCTGAATTGCCTAACCTATGAAGTTGGTGCTGAGATGAAGAAAAGAATAACAGTGTTTTAAGAAGTTTGGTCACTAGAAATAGAGCTTAGTAATTAAAGAAAAAGAGTGAACACTTTTACCTTCTTGTGGAAGTTAGTAAGTCTACAAAATGTTAATTCTGCATTTGAATGATCATTTGGGAGACTCTTTTTGTCTTATTTGCACTTAAAAAGTCACCGAATCATCATTTTAGAACTGGAATAGCATCTGAGACCTAGGCCAGCAGTTTGCAAGTTGTGCTCTGTGGGACTGTTCATGGAAGCGGCTGAGGAGTTGCTTTGAAGGAAGGCGGAGGGAGTGGGTCTTGGGACACCCTTCCAGGTATAAAACAGGACATTGATTCTGCTTTATAATTGCAGCATCACATATAATTTCATTTCCTAAGAGGATCCCACTTCTAAAAATAGGTTGAAAACCAGTGATTTCATCCAGCCTCTCTGTTTGCATATGAGGAAATGAAATTCCGGAAAGGTTAGGTGATTTGTCCAAGGTTGCAGACTATTTATTAACAGAATGGGGTCAGGAACAAAAGCCTGCTCCTTGCTGGTCCAGTGCCTGTTACTAGTTACATAGTGAATGCTACCTATTGCTGCGGAGTGCCAAATCATTGCACTTTTCAGATTTTAGCATAATCAAAAGAAAAAAATTAAAGTGCACTTCCAAATCAGTACTTATATGCAAGAGCTTCAAGAAACAAACTAGTATTTAACTTGGTGGTTACATATTCACTGTATTTTCGTTGAGTGAGGTTAGAAGAGATTGAGAAGCGTGAAATGAAGTTACAAAGTAGAAATTATATGGTGAACTCAAGGCAAAGATTGTCCATAGTAAAAGAAGACAAAATAAGCAAGAAAGAGACAAAAGAACTGCCAATGAGTTGTAATCTTAAAAGAAAGATGGATTTAATAAAACAGGATTGATTGTTTTGAATGTGGGCTGAGAAGTCCTGCCATCTTCCATTGACTCTGCTCACAGACCTCATTTGTGAACTGGCTTCCACGGATAGCATTACTCCCCTGACAGCTGCAGCTCCAAATTCAGCATGAAAAGGCTGGAGATTCTAAGAGGAAGGGAGTGTTTAGGCCACTTTTAATTCTACTTTTTCATTGCAAGTTTCTTGCATTGTTTGGCATATGTTGGTCTTCCTTACTGGATTTCAAAACTAGAACACTTTTTCCTAGCCTTGGAACCAACCACGAAAATAACCACCTCTTACCCTCATGAAGAACACTTTAAATTTTTCTCTTTTAAAAATGAAGTCTGGAATTTCTCCAAGCATCTTGTCACTCACGCCTTCATTTGAATATCACCCTCTCAACCACAAGGAAACTAAAATTGCCCCCTACTTGCTACTCCCTGTTTTATTTTCTAGTAGAACATACTACAGTTGGAGATCATCTTGTCCTTGTCTCTTATTTGCCTCTGCTTGACTGTAAGCTCATGGAAAGTAAGGGACCTTCACCAACTAGCAAAGTGCTTAGGAGCTAGTAAGAACCTGGTCAGTTCTAACTGAGTGAATGACTGAATTCCCGTGAGAAGTCAACATGAAAATTCCTAGGTCATTAGTTTAGTTATTGGAATTCCACACTGTATTGGAAAAGTGTCATTGAAAGGATAGTGAGTGGATTAAGGTTTTTTATAAAAGGAAGAGGGAAAGAAAGGCATTGTCTTTACTTCAGGCATTTCAATGGCCATGATGGAGCCTAAACATTGTGTGGTGCATTTTGTTTTGGTTTTGTGTGCACTAGAGTTTTGCCAGTGGAATGGCCAGGTTAAGAAATGTGAGTTTTCTTTTCATCCTGCTATAGAGACTTAAGGAATTTCCCCCTGTGAGTTCCTTGAGGGCAGAGAAAAATACAAATCCATGAATACTTGAAAGCCCTGATTTGGCCCCTAAGCAATCTATGCATGTAACAACATTGCATTTGTACCCTATACATTTGTAAACATTTTAAGAAAAGTATAAGAGAAACACAAATTTTGGTCATTCCTCTCTGAAAACTGCTCTGATGTCGCTTGGTCAGGGGAATTAAGACCTCTTCCTGTGGCCTGTGGCTACTGTGTGCTCCTGGCTCTCCAGCCTCAACCAGGGCCACTGTGCCTGGGGTCACAGGGTTCCAGGATGTCAACCTTCTTTCAGCTTCTCTGACTCCTCAAGCATTTTTTTTTTGGTTTCCAAGACCCACACGCGTGTCTCTCTTCTTGGCACACTCTTCCCAACTTTTTTCCTGGCTAATTCCTAGTTATTTAGTTTGAGATTAAATGTCACTCCCTCGGCCTGGCGCAGTGGCTCACACCTGTAATCCCAGCACTTTGGGAGGCTGAGGCAGGCGGATCACGAGGTCAAGAGATCGAGACCATCCTGGCCAACATGGTGAAACCCTGTCTCTATTAAAAATGCAAAAGAAATCAGCCAGGCGTGGTGGCATGTGCCTGAAGTCCCAGTTACTTGGGAGGCTGAGGCAGGGGAATCGCTTGAGGTGGATATTGCAGTGAGCTGGATCGCACCTCTGCACTCCAGTCTGGAGACAAAGTGAGACTCCATCTCAAAAAAAAAAAAAAAAAAAGTCACTCACTCACAGAGGGCTTCTCAGATACCCCCCTGCCCCCTCATTTAAGTTGCACCCCTTGTTGTACTCTCTCATAAGCCCCATTCTTTTTCTTCTTGGCATTTATCAAATTAACAGCTTTATTTTATTTTATCATTGTGAGTGTATATGTGTGTTTAATGTCTGCTCCTGACTAAACTGTACCCTCCAGGAAGGCAAAACTGTGTCTATGTTGCTTATTGTTAAACCTTCAGCACCTAACTCAGTGCCTCGGATATAGGAGATTCCAACTCAATATTTACTGCGTGAAGGAATGAATGAATCTTTATGTCCTTCACGCCTAACATAAAGTCTGCCATATACAATGGACTAAAAAATAGTATTCAACTAAAACTGAGTTAATGAGCAGATGAAGTATTAATTGTATTTTTTATAGAGAAACAATGGTCAGTGTATCAAAAATAGAGACCCTGCTCTCAGATATATAACATAGAACTCTCTTCATTCATTTGCCTTCATTGTAGTTAACAGAATCTGTTCCTCTAAGTAGAGCAGAGAAAAACTTCGTAATTGCTGTGTCTGTAATTCCAAAACATTTAAACAAAAGGTGAATAACTGAGGTATTCTTCCCTATGGTACATACTTGATGTGGGCATTTTAAAAGATTGATCGAATCTCCTTTCAGCTGGATATTTGAGTAGGCACAACCATTACAGAATTTTCCTCTAGGGACTTACTTTAGCTCTTAAACTATATAAACTGAACAAGCAAACTTAAGTGGATCATTATCTATAGAAGTGTAGAATTCCATCTCCCTTTGGCAAACCATTCAAACCCAGAAGTGTGTTTTACACATTCTGACAGAAGCATCTGTAATAACCAACTCTAACCTCCTTTCTTACCACTTTAGCACCCAAAAGTATAAGAAAAGAGGACATGTTAAGGCTTGTTCTATTTATTAGAAAATATATAAAGAGTTCTCGGCTTAAGAACTCTTCTGGCTATCAGCTCCCTGATGTGAAAAAAGTAAATAGCAAGGGGTAGCATGGAGTCTTACTCCCGTGTGACAGACAGCTTAAGAAAGACAATTGGACATAATATGACACATGATTCAAGCTAAAGTCAGACACATCTTTTCCACAGGCCAATCTAACATTTTCTCTGTAATTTCCACAATAACCATTTGCACCAGCATGAATAGAGAGGGTCTGAATTCTTCTGGGTGAGTAAAGGGTGTATCAGTTATCTGTCCTCTGTCACCAGGATTTAGAGGCAGGCTCATAGTGACCCTTGTAAAGCTGAGGTTCACCTGTGGAGGCTGCAAAAAAAAGGGAGGAAGAGAGAGTGAGGCTCCTCTTGGCTTTGTGCCAGGGATGTGATTCGAGGACCCTGGGAGGGCCTTCATCCTACGAGGGGTTGGAAGTGGAAATAGATGTGTGTGGATGACCTGGTAACGTGTCGTAGCTACTTCCACTCTGTAGTAGTCAGGGATTTAATGCCTCAACAAGGCAGGTCTCTGAAGGAGACTGACTTTTCTCTCTCAATCTGAAAATACCCTGATGATACTGCCTGAGAGAAATATTCACTTCCTTCTTTGTTTTCAACAAGTATGGACTTCCTTACACAAAATAATCTTTTTTGCTTTTGTCCCCCCATTTCCCTGGAAATCTATCCACTGGGCACCACTGTTGGTTGGCTTCCTTTCATAGATTCCTTTATGTTTCAAATTTTAAAAAGACAATAATAGCAACAAAGTGAAATATGGATTTAAGCTAGGAAAAGCAGAGAACTGAAACTTTTTTCCTGCAATCATACTTACCAGCTTCTTCAGCAAGGTCTGCTTGACTGGGAACATGCCTTCTGAGAACTTTACATTTCTAAACTGCTGCTAAATTGCTCCGTGCATTTATCCCTCAAACTCTCAGGGAAGATAGCACTGGCTTTCAGTCTCATACCAACCGTTCTCAAGGTAATGGACCAAAAGTCATTTCCACTTGAAATATAATCCTTCTAAATGAATCATGCAACATGGTTTTTATCTTCATTTTTTCAGAATAACTCTAAGATGATGATCCTCTGGCCATATTTTAAATATTTCTCTTATTTGTTTGAATTTGTTTCCATTTTTTTCTTTAATTTTGTATCTAAACACTGCCTTCTCTAAGAGGAATGACATTTTTGCGGGTTATCATGATATATTTTTAGCCCATTTGCCTTGACCCATAGCTTACAACAGTTAAAGAACACCAACATATAAACATAGAGTTTTGCCCAAGGCCATTAGCTTTGCATGTTGACAGGTGGGCAGAAGGAAGGCTGGGCATGAGAGAGACATGCTGTCCTTCTGGTGAGATCATCAATCCCATTCTCATAACCTTCAGATCATTGCATTTGTTCAGAATCGTCTGCAGAGGAAAACATCTCAAAGTTGGGAGGTCGTTGAAAAGTCAGAAACAAAGGGGTCCTGGGTAATTTTTCAAAATAGGCTTTTTGTCAATTGTCAGTCAGCTGTTTAACATTGTCAGTTGTCAGTCAGCTGTTTAATATTGTGCTTTGTTATAAGGATGGACACTGTGGTCTCAGCGTTTTTTTTTTTTTTTTTTTTTTTTTTTTTTTTTT
>NW_026652303.1:1536117-1578832 GCF_009828535.3 Hylobates moloch | reverse complement strand
CACCCAGGCTGGAGTGCAGTGGCGTGATCTCGGCTCACTGCAGGCTCCTCCCCCCGGGGTTCACGCCATTCTCCTGCCTCAGCCTCCCGCGTAACTGAGACTACAGGTGCCCGCCACCTCGCCCAGCTAATTTTGTCTCAGCGTTCTTAAGCTTTTACATTTCGGTTATTTGGTTTTACCTCTGCGTTAGTAGAGTAGATGCCACGTCTAGGAACTCTACCACCAGTAGCATCTTAGACTAGAAGCTCCCTCTCTAGGACTATAATCTCTGTAGCCTCCACTTCTCCCACCCCTTATTCCTTCTGAGCCTGCTTGGTCTTTGATACTTACTATAATACTTTCTATTCTTTTATCATAAACAATTTTCTGATTTCATTTTCCTCTGGTTTCATACTAAGTCCCATAATCAGTCACTGCAAGATTACCTTCTAGAATTTCTGTGCCCTCAAGTTTTCTCCATATCTGGTCAGTCAGTCATCTGCCTTGAGCCACATGCACTGTTTACTTTCTTCACTTCCATCCCCAGGCTGCCCAGCACTGATGAAAACAAAATGAAAACAAAACAAAAACAAAAACAAAAAACTGAATAGGATCTCAATCTGGTCTGCAAATCCATGCTTCTCTTCCTTGACTTCTTTAGACATCAGCAGAATTGATGCGTCCTCTTGACCTGGGACACCCCTCCTCCTCACTGCTTTCTTCTACCTCCCCCTACTTCTCTGTATGTCTTTTGCAGCTCTTCTTTCTCTTAGGCTGTCTTCCCCCAAGATGCCATCTCTCCTCTCCCTCTGTGCACTCAGGCAGTCTCCCTTGTCAACCCCCAAAACTGCTTCTCCAGACCCCAGTGTTTCTCTGAGCTCCAGGTCCACAATTCTCTAAGGTCCATGTGGATGTCCCTCACCGTTTCAAACTTCTCTCCCACAGGGAGTCCCTGGCTTTCACTACCATAGCATATTAAAATACCATGCATTTCCCTTCATACCACTAATTACAGCTTTGTTTCTTTTTTTTTAATTGTATGTTTTAAAAATTATCTTCTGCCCACATATATTATAAGCTCCTTTTGAGAAAGACACACTGCTGTCCTGGTCATTACTATATTCTTATCAACTAGCAGGGGCCGTGGTCGGGGCTTGCGTTAGTCCATTTTGTGCTGCTATAAAGGAATACCTGATGCCAGGTAATTTATAAAGAAAAGAGGTTTTATTTGGCTCAGGGTTTTGCAAACTGTACAAGAAGCGCGGCGCCAGCATCTACTTCTGGTGAGGCCTGAGGAAGCTTTTACTCATGGTGGAAGGCAAAGAGAGAGCAGGCGTTTCACATGGCAAAGGAGAGAGCAAGTGAGATGCCAGGGTCCTTAAACAACCTGCTCTCCCGTAAACTGAAAGAGCAAGAACTCACGCATTACGGTAGGATGGCACCAAACCAGTTGCGAGGGATCCACCCCAGGGCCCCACCTCCAACACTGGGATCAGATTTCAATGTGAGATTTGGAGGGAACACACATCTACACTTTATCAGTGCTCAATAAACTCGCTGAATGTAGAACAGTGATATAAGGCAGGGGTGGCCCAAGTATAGGCGACAGGACAAATTTGGCCTGCTACTGCTTTTGTAAATAAAGTTTTATTTATTTGCAAAATAAACAAATACAGTCATAATCATTGGTTACATTTTGTTCACATCTGCTTTTGCATTAAAACATCAGAGTTGAGTAGATGCCACAGAGACTGTAATGGCCCCACAAAGCCTAAAATAGTTACCCCGTGGTCTTTTACAGAAAAAGTCTGATATAAAGGACAGTCTCACAGCACAGAGGAAAAGCATATAACCCAAAGGAGGAAAGAGCAGAGCATAGTGGACTGCAGAGAAGTTTCCCTGGGCCCAATCTGTGCCTTGAAAGATGAGAAGGACACATCCAAGGGCAGGATGGGGGTGAGGTGGGGTGGGTGGTGGTGATCCAAGCAGACAGCACGGGCAAGTGTTCTGGAAAACTTGCCTTTGTTCACAAGTATCCTGCAGTATAAATTGCAAGGTGGGCAGTAAGAAATGGACTTGAAGAGATTGGACAAGGGCCAGAAACCCAAGGGCATTGCTAAGGAGTTTGTGCCTTAGCCCATCCAAGGCCCTAGCAGCCTTGACTGATGCTTCTGAGGTCCTGGAGGCTCCAGCCTCAGGCTACCTTCCCATATTCTCTGCAAATAGTGTCACGTTTGTTTAGTAAAAAAATTGTTTAGTAAAAAATTAACCTCTCAGAATTTCTGCATTCACATTTATTTCTTCTCATATCCTTGAGTTAGAAAAAGGTATTTCTCTCCTGTGATGATACTGATTCTGCACTCATCTATTTTCATTACTCTCTCCTTCCCTCCCTCCCTCAGTCCCTCCCTTAGTCTGTCTCACTCTACCATCTTTTCCTTTGGACCTTCTGACATTCAACATCTTGGTCGCTCCAATCCAGCCACACCTCTGACCATTCAACCATTTGTCCTCTTGGTTGGTTCCACCTTGTCCTGTCACGCCAGATATGCTGTTGCTCCCAAATTGCCTCCCTCTGCCAGTTTCTCGCCCCTTCCTCCTCTCTCTCCCTCTCTCTTTCAATCTTTCTCTTCCTCAGTCTCTCTCCCATTCTCTTTCTCTTTCTCTCAATCTCTCTCTTCCTCTCTCTCTTACCCTCTCTTTCTCTCAATCTCTCTCTTCCTCTCTCTCACCCTCTCTTTCTCTCAATCTCTCTCTTCCTCTCTCTCTTACCCTCTCTTTCTCTCAATCTCTCTCTCCCTCTTTCTCTCTCTCAATCTGTTTCTCTGTTAATCTCTCTTTCTCTCTCCTTCTTTCTGTCTCTGTCTCTGTCTGTCTCTCTCTCTCTCTTCCCTAGTGAGCTCACTTGCTTTCCCAATTTCAATGATTTCTATTCAGATATCTCCAAAATCTGTATTTCCAGATATTTTATGCTTTCATGGAGGCCGTGTAAATTGGTATAACCTTTTTGGAAGGCATTTTGGCAATACTTAGTAAAAGGTTAAATGTTTACACCCCTTGATTCTGCTATTGTATGTGTAAGGATTTTTTCCTGCATACTTTTGTAAGTGTAGAAAATATATGTATAGGAATAATTGCACATTGTTTGTTGTAGCTGAAAATTAGAAATAATACAAATGCCTATAATCAGAGCAGTTAAATACATATGAACACAGTGAAATACCAGGCACCCATTTAAAAGATGAGGTATATTTTAACAAGCTTATTTGAAAAGATACCCAATCTTAGTAAGTGAAAAGAAACTCATCAAATTGATATGTTTAGTGCTGTCCCTCTCTCAAGTTTCAGACCCACATTTTAAATTTTCTATTGTCATCTTGACTTAGTCTCGTGAAATTTTAAACTAATCATTTTTAAGGGAAGATGTTTTCTTCTACTAGCAAATGACAAACTTCTGAATTTCCCTCTTTCTGCTAATTTCTCACTTTCTTTTATCATCTTTCCATCCATCCTAACATACGGTTCCAGAGGAGTCTTTAAATCCTTCCTCATTGCCTAACACCGAAGATCATTTGCTGAAATCTGTTGATTTTTCCCTCAGATCAACAAAGGATTTTCAGAATAGCCCTGATTTCTCTTTATCACCATGGTGCTGTCTCATGTCTTCTCTCCCCTTCCTCCTACCTGTCGTCTCTTCCAGACTCTTCTCTCTCCCCCACTCTCCTTTGCACACTGATGCCAAATTAGTCACAACAGAAGTGTTTACGTGATCGTGTCACCCACTGGTAAGCTCTTAATGGTCTTCCCTTACACATTATCTCCCGTTTCATCTCAGGAGCCTTTTATTAACCACTCTTCACAGTCTGACTCAGCCCTCTTTGCCAGTTTCTCTCTTTACAAATAGCAAAGTCTACGAGCTAGACTACTCAATATTCCCTGAATAGGCCTTGTCTTCTCCCACCTCTTGGCCTTTCTGATACTATTTAATCTTCCTGGAAATTCCTGAAATTTCTTTCCTCCTCACTCGGTCAACGTTTTGAGACCCACATCAAAAGCTACATACTATTTGTTCCTTTACTGATCATGCCAGTTGGAAATGATTCAAATCTGTAGAGCAGGGTGCTATGGAATGACATTTCTGATAGCCCTTTGGTCATTTGGGAGCAATGTCTAACATAATATCCTCCAGGTCCATCCATGTTGTTGCAAGTGACAGGATTTCCTTCTTGTTAAAGGGTGAATAGCATTCCATTGTACATATATTCCACATTTTATTTTTTTTGCTCATCTGTTGATGGTCACCCAGGTTGATTCCATATCTTGGCTATTATGAATAATGCTACAGTGAACTTGGGAATGCAGATATCTCTTCAACATATTGATTTCCTCTCCTTTGGATATATACCCAGTAGTGGGATTATTGGATCAAATGGTAATTGTATTTCTAATTTGGGGCAGGGTCCTCTGTAGTATCTCCATAATGGTTATAGTAATTTACATATCCAACCAAGCATGCCAGGGTTCACTTTTCCTCATGCCCTCGCCAACAAACCTGATATTCTTATTTGCCTCAGTGCTTTGGCCTTTCCCTCGTGACTGAACGGTGACTCCCTTGAGACTACTTGAAATGATAACTTTGGATGGCGAGGAAATACCCTTCTGCTGTCACCCTTTGCCATAAGACTGAGTTACTTTGTAAACGAAGAAGTTTTACTTGGTCTTCCATGCTCAAGACCCTTTTACTTTTCATCTCTTAATATTTCATGGCCAAAAACTGTTGGTTCTTCCAATCTTGTAAGGCCATTTATCTTTGATCTTGCTCCATTCCCTTCCATTTTTGCTTGAGAACCATTCGATTCTTGCCTGATCTCATGTCTTTCTCGCAACACCTTACTAATGACTGCCAGAGTGTCCACTACACACTATTGGTCTCATTTGACCACTTCCCCAGGCATGTAGTCTACCTGCCAAGTTCTTTCAGAGCAGATATTTCGCAATGTTGTAACAGGGCTCCCTAGCTTGCTATGTTTTCTTACTACCTGGCATTAGGAAGTAAACATTTTTCATGGCAGTATTCACTTCCAGTACCAATTTCTTTTTTAATCTACATAGGCTAACTGCTGTATCAGACAACCATCAAATCCCAATGGCTTAATTGCAGCTTACAGTACAATGTGATGTTTCTGTCTGTATACTCATTCAGACACATAGAGTTTAAATAATTGGTTGAAGGTCACAAAGTTAATAAATAGTGGCATCAAGATTTGAACCCAGGCAGCTGGACTCAAGAGTCTAAACAACTTTCATTTTAAAACTTGCATCTTTCAAGATATATCACTTATAATTTCCATCTTCATCACTTTCTTCCATACTTCAGAGCTGCATATGTAAACCTCTTGATCATATAAATATTTATGGAGTTTCAGCATTTTGAGCACATGCTGAGAGATTTTGTAGCATTGAAGATAAAGAAGCTCTTTCAATACATCTAATCTTGCCACTATTGATTTTGAACAGCATCTTAATTTGTTACCTTTTTAAAACCATATTGTACTTTTCTTCAGGACAGCTAAATTAAATGTCTTATGTTGATCCCCTGGGTTTTCTCAGTTTCCATTTATCAGTTTCCTTTTATACAAAGAGATGCTAATGGGTAACCTTACATTTTGTAAGGCATATTTTTGAAGATATACAAGTGAAGGTTTGGTCTGCACACCCTCATTAGAGCTCTTTATTTTCCATGTGGAGGAAGAGATGCCTTAGGGCTTCTGAAAAACAGGCTTTTATTTTTATCAAGGAGAAATTTCCAGAACATGCCATGAGCAAATGCTCTGTCAAATCTAGTTCTTTCCCCCATTACTTAAGTGCAAATGGACCACATTTGAAGAGGATAAGTAGCAGAACAAGGCTCCCCACAAGGGGATTTTCAGGTGCTCTGAAAACCAGACTGACATAATCCGTGGAGGAGTTCATCACTGCAGGCTGTCACGTCTCACAGTGGGAGTCATAGGCTGGTCTGTTTGATAAACTACTCCTGATCTATGACTGGAGCTGTGTGCTTCCTTTAAAAATAAATCTTCTTTTTCCATGCCCCACGGGCTCCTCAGACTCAGGAGCACCTCATGGATTTAGACTAGTCTTGTCTTTTACAGTCATGTTACCTCCAAATTCTTAGGAATCACCCCATTTCTGATGCCATTGATCCATCCATACCCACTGAAATTGAGCTAAATGCTCTAGTCTGATTTGTCCCTTGAAGTTAGTATAGAATATCTTGGCTAGACTTTGAAAATGAAGCCCTGACCACAATGCATAATGACCTCAGTAGACACTGAAGAGTTTCTTTGCATCAGGCAGGTGACAAGCATCTATCTCATCTTCAAAGTACACATAGATTTGTGCCAGATTGTAGGTTGACAAATCACTTTTTCAGTAGCTCACGTGGCAAGCCTTTTCGCCTTGTAATAATGCTAGTGAGAGACCCATAGGTACCATATAATTGGCCAGTCATTGAGATTCAAGCAACATTTGGATAATTTAGCAAAACTATCATCAGAATCATCAAAGTACATAATTTTTATTTATTATACAAATAGTGGATTTACCAAAGTGCTTAGACCAACTAAGTTGCTCCCATTGAAAAACAGGGTGATTTTATTCTTAAGAATATATCAGGATAAACTTCTTGTAGCCTCTAAACAGCACTGCTTAGAAAAGTGCAGCTTCACTGCATTGAATATCCCCCCAGAAGTCCTCAAAGTTCAGATGTACACCACCAAAACATGAAGCACATGTGTTTGCATGGAAGGTAGGCTCTGGGATCTTCCTATCATAATATGTCTATGATTAATAGTCAACATATGCCCCCTCCACATTCCCTAAAGGAACATACACATGCACACACGACACACACACACACACACACACACACGTGAGAACTGAATTGAGAGTTTGGGGTATACACCATCCCTGAGGGCACAGTCTACAGCTCCTAATGTGTGCTGTAGAGCAAGCATTATATTGTTGACAGGTAATAATTGCTGGTTAGGAATAACAGGATATCCAGTGAGAAGAGGCTGAGAAAAATACACTCTTGCTGGAAGAGTCAAGAAAGAGCTCTTCGTGGGAAACTATGGGAGACGATTGAAAAAGGACAAGAAGAAAGGAGAATTGTTAAGTCTCCACTTTCTCAGTTTCTGAACTGAACTTTTGCTCACAGCAGGTGAACACAGGCTCCCTCCCACACTGAGACTTCCTCCCCTGCCGGTGTGCAGTCTGTTAAGTAAACAGAGACTTTATACTGAGAAAGGAACATTTCTCTATTTTGGCTATGAGTTGTTATTTTTAAGGCTTCATCCTCCAAACATTTTCCCTATCCTTGTTTATTTTTTCACTAGAAAGAAGATGAACTACTTAAAAAAAAATTCAACTCCATGACAAGAAAAACCCACTTCTAGTATGTTCTCCCCACTCAATGCCAATGGAGCCTTTGGTGTGAGCACTCTGTCAGCCCCACATTGGGCAGCATACCTCTTGAAGTTCCTGCTGTGCTTCTATAGAGCTTCCATGCATCCAGATTTTCATAGTCAAAGAAAAATGCACATGGCAGTTTTTTTCTGACTCCTTCAAGTTAAAAGGCCAACCTCTCCCTTGACATATCCATGTATTTATCAGTATATCTATAGGTAATACTTAAAGGTGATGCTTACTGTGTGCCACACTCCATTCTAAGCACTTTACATAAAAAACCTCATTTCACTTTATTTGGGAATAGGATGACAATTGCTTCAATATTGAGATGGTTTCAATCTGGGGAGACTGATGTTAGATGCAAAAAGCTTTCTTTCTAGAACTTTTCCTGTGTCTTGCACCTGGCTTTCTCCTTGTCTGTCTGGTTCCCATTCTAGATCTGTTTATTGACAGTGCCCATGGCTTTCTTCTTGGTACTCTAATGTTGAGCATAAGGACTAGTATGTAATAGGCTCTCAGTAAATCTTGCTGAATGAATTAAAGTAGAGCAAGAATTAAAAACAGAGAAGATCTTGTTGGAATTCTTTCTTTTAGTTGATAAGCAATGTGATTTGACGTAACAATCTTGAGTCCTAATCCCCTCATTTGGAAAATGGAAATAATAATGCTAATCTTAGAGGTCACCTGTAGGAAGTATATGAATATATCAGAAGTAATCAACATTTGTTAAGTCAAAGAAAAGAACATCTGTGAAAAAATAGAAAACTAATGAGCTACTTGAACAAATATTAATTGGATCTTTTTCTCATACCTTACACCAAAATAAATCCCCAAAAATGGTTGCACAACATTGTGAATATACTGGAATCCATTGAATCACACTCTTTAAATGGGCAGATGATATGTTATGTGATTATCTTTCAATAAAATTGTTATAAAAATGAATAAACCCCAGAAGATCAAAAATTTAAACATGAAAACATGAAAGTATATTAGAAGGAAATATAAGATAATTTTAAATGCTATTATGTTATATATATTTAGATGTAAAATTTTTTTTATTTATTTGTCTTTGCTTTTAAAAGCAAGGCATAATGTCCTAGAGCCATAAATGAAACATTTAATAAATTTAATTCTCTATTAAATGTTTTGCAGAAGAAAATACCAGAAACAACATCAGAAGAAAAAACAAAAAACCATAAGAAAAACAATTAAAAATACATATGACAAATGGCTTATTACTATAATATTTAAAGAACTCTTAAAAATCTATGTGAAAATGACAAATAACAGAAAAATATGTGCAAAGCACAAGAGCAGGCAGTTTAGAGAAAGCCTATACCAATATATTCTCTTATCAACCGTCTATTGTACAAGCTATTTGAAAGCAATGTTTGAACTATCAAAATTTAAAATACATAAGCCCTTTTATCTAGCAATTCTACTTCTAAGAATTTATTTTATAGCTATCTGTACACATATCCAAAGACATAAACATAAGGATAGTCATTGAATGAAACTTTTTAACAACAAAATACTTGAAAGCAAAGAAATGTCACCCAAGAAAGAAGTGATTAAAGAAAGTTTAGCATTCTGTTCAGTGAAAACATATTGAGCTGTCAAAAAAGGTTGATGGAGGACTCCAAGATCTATGAACTAAAAACAAAACAAGGTGCTAAACAATGTGTTTAGTGTTCATATTTTAATTGTTTATATATTTCACAAATATATATTTGTGCATGCATAAAATATTTTAACTTCTTTCTAACCCCCTCAAACACATCATGCCAAAATTCAACTTGTAATAAAAAATAATAATAAATGAATTCTTTTTGTGTGTAGTATCTCATTTAAATTCTTCAACAACCCTATGAATAAGACACAGACACATGTTTTTAAGTACTACATGTTATGAACCTTTGGTTTGCTTATTTAATAGTTGCAACTACTAATGTTAAATTCTTGATGCCAAGGTTAAAAGCCTGAATTTCTAAAAATATCATGATCTGACATTTTTCTGTTCTCACAGATTAATCTGCCATCTCCTGACCTCCAACACACTGCTCTGTGTTCTTTCATGCTGCTCCTCCTCCTATGTTTAGGACCCTCTTCCAAGGAGGCATTCACATCTCTGCTTGATGAAACCCTACATTATCTTAAAGCATCCACTCGAATGCCACCTACTTACATACCATCTCCTGCAACACCAATGGGCTCAGCCCAACCATAGCCCATAGTTATTGTAGTTGTTCTTGTACTTCAAAAGCACTACAAAACACATCTGTCAGGACTTGTTATATTAGTCGAAGGCCATGAGCATCTTGAGCTGAGGCCCTGTTTTTATTCCCAGAACTACCACATTGTTTAGAATATACATGTATTAGATAGATCATTTACCCAAATCTTGATCATTTTCAATTACCCATAGGTTGAAGAGTTCCATATTTAACATGGAAGACTTGAGGACTGAACTATCTACCTATTCTAAGAAGTTGGAATGAGAATGTTTTATTGATGGGGAATTATTTTTTTGTTTTGCCTTCTAGAATTCAAATGAATGTTCATACTCCATGAAGAAAATGGCTGACAGTTTTTTGTTAAAGATTTAGAACCAGCGGATTTTTATGAATGTCAACCCTTTCATGTCTTGTGGAAGATTTTCTGTTTTTTAATCTTTTTATTTATTTATTTATGTTTGCTATGTTTTCATAGGAACCAGGGAAAATGTGTAGAGGGCATGGTGGAGATCTTTGACATGCTGCTGGCTACATCATCTCGGTTCCGCATGATGAATCTGCAGGGAGAGGAGTTTGTGTGCCTCAAATCTATTATTTTGCTTAATTCTGGTGAGTCGATAACACAAGAGAACTCAATGCTGGATGAAATATTTATTTGTATTTTTCAACCAGATACCATCTACCCACTCCAAAGGCATAATGTCATAAATAGAAACTACTGACACACATTTTAAAATAACCTACCAACATTGCAGATTCCTTATAGAGGTAGAATCCTGCTAGCCAAATAGACACATGAAAAATTGTAACTTGGCATTGAATCAAATGACCTTTGAGCTAAAATTTTTGTATGCTTTCACAGATATGAGGATGTTTTTATTCAAATGGTACATGTATATAGACATATGTTAGTTGATAGTTATATTATGTCTGAAAATAAGTAGACCAAGTAACTCTGTTAAGAAATTGTGACCAATTCCAGGCTCCAGATAGTAAAGAAAGAGGGTTATTTGAGACAGACCATGTTTCTGCTCAAAACTGATTAGCTAAAAATATAGTTGGCTTAGAGATAGAAAAATCTGTTTCTAAAACAGAAGAATGTGGAATGCAATAAATTGTCCAGCTGAAAGAGCATTTTCCATTTGTTCTGTGAAGTCTGATTCTACTGCCCCTTCGTATTTATTTGTTTGAGAAAGCTTAGCTAAGAGCAACATCTGTTTTTGTTTTTGTTTTGTTTTTGTTTTAAATATAGTGAGGTTGGCTATTGTATAAAGAGTTACTCTGTGTCACCCAGATGAAAACTATGGTTCAGCCTGAATTAGTGCCCTGACTCCTCCTAGCCTCTTGGTATTTGGATCTAAGCTCTAGCTCTACAGCCTCTGGGACCTAAATCTCACATTGGGTATCAGTTGTACAGCAGCTCCCCTTAAGTTCCACCTTTCTCCGTGGCTCTAACCCCACTTTGTGCCTCATCCCTCATTCTCACATAGAAATCATAGCTATTTCGAAGCCCTGGGCTTGACTTAGTTTCTTATACCATTAGCCATAGTCTCAAATTCCTCAATAGCTGAACTGCAGCTTGTATTGATCACATACATAGAGAATCAGCACTTCCTTCTCTTTCCACGTGTTTTTGTCTCTTTCTGATGAGTGCCAATCCCTTCCTGCTTTCCATAACAATTTTTCACTTTTCTTCCCCACCACCGCTAGGAATCTGCGTTGCTTAATGGAATCAGCCCTTCCTTCTCTTTTCTCGTGTTTTTGTCTCTTTCGGATGAGTGCCGATCCCTTCCCACCTCCCATGACAAATTTCCACTTCTCTTCCCCAGCACCACTAGTAACCTGTGTTGCTTAATAGTTATCACAGTAATCATTCTCACTTATCAACTGATAAATGGAAATGTGTACTATTACACTAGGCAAGGACTGAATTACAGAATAAAGTCCCATGAAAAATGATGTGATCCGCACTAAGGAAGTGATTACTACTCCATTCAAGTTTCTGTTTCCACTCACGTGCATTGTGCTTTTCATTTCAATCGTTTGTCCTGTACATTGTAGGGTCCAGATCCCACAATGGCTCTTTATTGGATGAGAGTTCTGGGAGCAGTGCCACTCGGCTGCATGGTGCCAGGTCCTGAACCTGTGCCTTCTTTGGTGGAGGGCTGGCACGTGCTGACAGCTTTCATATGGGCAATCTGGGAACTTCAGGGAAGGCAGGCCTATTAAGTGTTAAGACTCCCCACCCCGCACTTTGACAGAGAAAAAGTACCCCAGACAGGAAGTAAAATTAGCCAGAGTTGTATGATCCACACAGTGGATGCTCTGATCTCAGTAATAAAAAATATTTCCTCCAGATCCATATAGACTTTTCCTGCATTATTGTTTTGTTTCTGTTCCTATGACAGAGTGGTTTTTAAAACTATTATGCAAGAAATATCAGGATTTTTTGCCATCAAAACGTCGGATTCATAGACCCAGGGTTTTTACAACCCGGGGGAAAAAACTTTCAGCCCTCACAAGAAAGTATTTTATTAAAGACTGGCACCCAAACCTCAAGACTGTATTTCCCACTGCAGGATTTGGCCCCCGTCTGCCTCCTTCTCAGACTAGTTAAACTTTCATACTCTGTCCTTGTTCCTTCACTTCTTTCTTAGGATCTTCTGTGCACTTCTTTGCTCTGGAAGGGCAGAAATGCTATTGTAGAAATTCAAGGCACTGTATGCTGACGTAGTTTATAGTTGTCTTTTTCATGAGATTAACACAGCGGCTGGCAGCTCCTCTTTTCTATCAAGGACGATACTGCTGGCTCAGGAGAGCAGTAAGCAAACAGAAGCTGTCTCTCAACCCTGTACAAAGCGAAACCACTCTTTTCCCTATAAAAGTGAGCTGTGCCCCAGAAAAGCGGATCCGCTGCTGAGCAGGGCTCCTCGTGTCTCCTATTGTTCCTGAAAAACAGCATCGAAGAGGGCAAGACTCTGACACACAATGCTGTAGCATTAGGAGCCTTTTTCAGAATAAAAAAGCAATCAGTCATATCAAGCATGTGGTCATACCACAATCAACAGTTTTTCCCCACAACTGGAGATATGGATTTTTCTAAAAGTCCAACCAATTCATGGCTCTGATATGGGGCAGCTCTACCTATCATGAGACCAATGACCAAGTGACTCCGGCTCCAGGAATCACTGACAGAAGCCAAGCTGGAAACGGTTCAGGAAACCTGAGCTAGAAGATGCCTTCCTGACGCCTGGGAAACAAAACCTCAGTGTATGGAGGAACCCAAGGTTTTGTGTTGAGCCCCAGTCGCCAAGGTCTGAGGAGGCTGGGTTTATACTGGCCCCGATTTTGTGGCCGAGGCACAAGGGGAATTAAAAGGTTGTTGTGAGGACCTGCTCGGAATGTCTTTCTGGAAGTTTGGAGAGGGTCTCTCAAATGCCAAAATTTCCATGGGAAGCCATCTTCACAGCTGCTTGGGAGTGGGAGATATTCGTCATCATTTCTGCCCCATTTAGAATAATTTATTACTTTGCTTGCAAAAACCCAGAATCATCCATAGGGCACACATTGTTTGTTTTTCCACTCCACACCAAAGGACAGAGGCATTCCTGGTTAATCCAAAGATGCCAACTTCAAGACATTCTGAGAACTAGCTGGACAGAACTGAAGTGTAGGGCAAATCAGAACAGAAGCGATGGGCTCAGTCAGGGCAAAAGCCCGTGAAGCAGCAGCTGTGGAGGAAGGATGGGAGCTGGAGCTGCAAAGGGGGCCATGGTGGAGGCTCTGGGCCTGCCCACGGTATCCCTTCTGCCCAGTGGGAATTCAGTTTTCCTGCATGTCATTCAAATATTTCTCATTTTTCTAGGCCCAGTTCACCTTATTCAGGAAGTTTTGCTACTACCCCAGTCCATAATGAATTTCCTCTCTAGACTATTTCAATTCTTAGAGTCACTACCACACAATCTAGGATTTGGTTAGTTGGTTGATTTCATTCATTTATTCAATAATTCAATGTTTATTGAATTCCTACTATGGACTTTCTGCCAGATATACAAAAATGAATGTTACCGTTGTGTAGGGTTTTTTTCTTTGCATTTTTTACGTTAACCTGGATCTTTCTCTCACTCTTTATGCATATATTTCCTAATCTTCCTATAAACTATTTGTATTTTTTTGGATTCCTCACAGTCTATTTAGCCTGTGGACCGTCAGCAGATGTTACATCATTCAGTCATTTAATAGATGCTTATTTGCTAGACATGGCCAGGAGGACCTGGAAAGTCCTCATTTTTCCCATCTGTTCTTACCATTCTGAAATGTATCATGCTCTTCATTGCTCCACACATCTAGATGATATCAGATTATTAAATGGAAAAAGCAAGACCCATCTCCTTGGGTTATTGTGGATAAGGGGGAAATTGTGTGTGAAGTGTCTATTGCAGTTCATGGACCATAGTAGGCCCTTAGTCAACAACAGCTATCATCATCACTGATGAGAATCTCTGGCTTAAACAGAGTAGGTTCATGCCTCTTTTCAGTGTAATGAAGTGTTCTAGTTTAAAGACCTTTAGCAAGGCTTACAATAAAAAAAATGTGGGGACTCCAGGGTAACACCAACAATAGAGACCACCATGGCTGTTATCCCGAAACTGTTAATTATGCCACGTAATTAGATTTAGAGAAAATTTAGAGCAACATTTATCTTGTGGATAATAATTGATTGTGATTGGGACTTACAATCACAATTGTTGAGAGACCTTGATGAAAACTCTATGGTGAATTGCTGTGGAGTCATATGGGTTCATGCATCATTCATCAGTGGGCCCTGGTTTTAGCCTCATAACCCCTGAGAATCCACTTCTATCAGAAAACCACCCTTTCAGTGAATGTTCCTCAAGGCTCAGAAAAATTCACATGTCAAAGCTTTATGTAAAAATCTATACTCTCTAATAAATGTTTGGTTTGGCCTTCACACTCAATTTAATAATTATTTCTACCTCCTTTCCAAACTCCTCTTAACCACAGTTCTATATATTTAATTCTGAAGAGCCTCATGCACCTCCCTCCCCGGTAACTTTATTTACTTCTCTCCCTGGAGAACCAGCCAGACCATGATTCCAGCCCTCTGTCCTCTCTTCAACCGTAGGTCCTCTTTTTCTCTCCTGGTTCCACAAACCTTCTCCAGTTACCCAGATGCCTTCTGTGTGCTGCTGGCTTCTGCATCACTGTTCGCAGGGCCACTTGTTCCCCTGGAAATGTCTTATGCTCTTGAAATGCTATAGCCTTGCTCACCCGTTCATCCAAAACTGATCCTCAGACAACATTTCTCTTTCAATTGATGGAGTAATAAAGAGGAATACGGGTCAAAATTCATAGACATTTAAATACCCAAGGTGAAAAGTTTTAAGGGAAAACAAGATAGGAGAAAGAATTATGGCAACATCTCAAAGATGTGTACTTTAGTGTTTAGCAAAAAAGGGACTATGGAATGTCAAACAGGAACATATATATTAAACATAAACATGAAGCAGTGCCAGCTGCTGTCTGCCATCTAGTCATGCTTTGTTAATATGGCACATCTTGCCATGATGGTGCCCTCATGAAATGAAGGGTGCTGAAGCTGATGCCATTCTGTTTGCTTTGATCAGAAGCCACTCTCTGGTCAAGGAAGTATTTGTTTCATAGTTAATTATAACAAGTTCTCATCATAAAGATTATTTTCTTTCTCCAGATCTGAATTGTTTGCACTCACTTTATATTATTAGACAATTACTCGGATTGTTTATGTTTTTATGTTTAGAAATAAGACAATGATTCAGAGAGTCCCTGTATTTAGATGAAAGAACATTTTTTAAACATATTGACTGTAAACATTGAAAATCATTAATTCTCAACAGTTGAAGGTTTCTGACAGGAACAGCCCTTGGAAATTGTAAATGGGCACATTGTCAGGTATGCCCATTGTTGTCACATTGGAGAAGATTGGATTCTATTCTCTCTGGAGTCCTTTGTAATGCCAAGCTTCCTCTCCAGGGAACTTGCTTATTGTCATTATTTTGCAATAAATGGCACTTCATAGTATTAAGTGGTTCATTGTCTCTTCTCTGGCTGACTGTATTGTGTAGGCAGCCACTCAACTTTGGAACCTTTCTCTGCTACCAACTTTTGGTGTTGCCTTAGGCAAGCCTCATGGCTCTTGTTAGTTTCCTGACAACATGGTATAGCATGGACTTTGTCATCAGAGAGGACTGAATTCAAGAGTTGCAACTCTGCCACTTCTTTGGCGGAAGGGGGATGACTCATGTCCTTTGATGAGCTGCTTCCCTGAGCCTAATAAAAAAATAGAAATAATGATACTTAACTCACAGAATTGTTGTGACAATTGAAAGAATGACCAGTTAGTAAAGTATCTTGCACCGTGCCTAGCACACAGTAGATGCACATGAGTGTTACTGAGCTTTAGTTATGCCCTCCAAATACAAAGCCTTAGTTTTTGTCACTATGAAAGAAATTACTCTGTTCTTCTTAGCAGGCATATAAATAAATTCCTGCATGGAAATTCTGCGGGAGAATTTCACCCCTGCCCTTTCGGGTTAAAAGATTGCATTCTTATGATGAAGATGTTCTTGTGAATAGAATCATCTCAGGTCCCAAATGGTGCGGATTTGCTCCTGCATGTTGTTGCAGAGCTCTCTTGGAGCTTCTGAGAACTGGGGAAACCAACCAAATGCCTGTAGCCTGAGGAAAATATAGGGAGTTTTAGCATGAATTTATGGGAGGTGAAAAAAGGCAGCAGGTGTTGAAAGACGGGAAATCCTTGCACTGTTCTGGATGTTAGGAGCCATTTTCCATTCACATTCAGCACCTCAGGAGGAGAAGCTGCCTATCATTTTATGTCCTCAAGAGAACCAACAAAGGAGAATGCCATCTCCCAGATACCCAATTTGATTACCATTTTATCCTACCTTCTCTAGGGTCCAGACATTATGGAAATTGGCATTAAGTCTGAATAATGTATGGACCCAGTTTAAAAGGAAAAAATGCTTTGGGAGGCTGAGGCAGGTGCATTGCCTGAGGTCAGGAGTTCCAGACCAGCCTGGCCAACATAGTGAAACCCTATTTCTACTAAAAATACAAAAAGTTAGCTGGGCATGATGGTGGGCACCTGTAATCCCAGCTACTCAGGAGGCTAAGGTAGGAGAATCAGTTGAACCTGGGAGGCAGAGCTTGCAGTGAGCCAAGATCGTGCCATTGCACTCCAGCCTGGGTGACAAGAGCAAAACTCCATCTCAAAAAATTTTTAAAACAAAAGGAAAAAATGCTCTCCTGATTCCCCCAGTGCTGACTTAAAATGTTCTTAGTATGCCAATGTTGCTTAAATATGAATGACTGTAGCTTCTACTTAAATTGGCAACCGCACCAAATATAAACTGCAAATGTTTATAGCTCTTATGTAAGTATAAAAGCAAAACAAATTCATAAATTAAATACAAACTAAAAGGGAAACCGATAATAACAATGTTTTGTGTAATTAAGTTGCTGTTTGCAACATGCCTGGGACAGACTCCTGGCCTCTTTGCATCTGATATGAGAGGCTACTGAGCATGCGGCCACAACTGGGCTCTCCCAGCACTTGCTTGCGCTCAGAACTGTGCCAAAACCTTTGCTCGCCCAGTATTCTGCAATGTCCGTCATTTGGATTTGGCAGGAACACATCATTTATGCATTTTGTTTGCTTCTGTATTTAGTTGAGATACTTAAAATATAACTGCTAGATTCTAAGGCATTCATAAGCATCTGTGAAAAATGTGTTACTTAGGAAACCGTTCAGGGTTCCATGGATGATCTAGATTGGTGTGTCTTAAGACTGACCACACAATTCATCTGGAGGTGTGGAAGAGGGGAGCTTTGAGAAAAATCTCTGTATGAGCACCCACACGCAGAGATTCCTATGTAATTATCCCAGAGTGGTGCCTTAATATCAACATTTGTTTAAAACCATCCCCCAAGACTAAAATTTGTGACCAGGATTTAGAACCATTGACTTAATTGATACAGAACACTCTGATATTAATGTCTTCATGTCTTTTGGAATATCATTAAGACAAAAGCATAAAATTTTTAAATTCTTAAAGACAATTTAAAGACCTATGAGAATCCATCTTTAATTCTCGGGAGCGTATGGAAACTAGTTTGAAAACTACTGGCATAGACAATCGAATTTCCACTAAAATAAAATAGCTCTCTAGTATATTACAAAACTGCCCATTCTGCAAACTGCAGGGGAGCTACTGGTCATGCGTGGAACTGTGCCAGGCACTGCCTGCGTAAAAATGAGTAAGGTCCACTTCCTCCATGGACTGGGTTGGGTAGGAGGCAAAGATAATTAACCAATTATTGTAATATTATGAGTTCAGGGTTGTAATGAAAGTAAGTATTGAGTGCTGCAGAGACCCAACAAAGGAGTCCTTAGCTGAGGACTGATCCTTTGCTGAGTGACGAGGACATTATTGAACTGCCAGGCTTGATGGCATGTTGCATGGTAACAGACCAGTACACCAAACAGCAGGAGCTGCAGCAGAGAAAGAGTTTAATAATGGTGTGGCAGCCAAATAAGGAGACAGAAGGAAACCTCAAATCCACCTCTCAAAAAGTCTGGGACTCGGCTTTTTAAGGGAATTCTGGCAAGAAGGAGGCTGACGAGCTGGGGGTAACTGATTGGTTAGGACATAGGGGAGGAGATAAGAAGGATGTAGAAACTCCATTCTTGCACTGGGTCAGTTCCTTGGAGGGGGTGCTCACTCTGGCTGGCAGCAGTGAACCCATTGGAATGCAGGATCTGAAAAATATCTCAAAATGGCAAACTTGAGAGTTTTTTTTTTTTAGCATCAAAGATGTTATCTATAGAAGTTAGGACTTTGTGACAGGGGCTACGTGACTTTGAAGTGGTTAAGTGGCTGTCAGAAAGTGAGCTATAGCAGCGGTCCCCAACCTTTTTGGTACCAGGGATAAGCTTCATGGAAGAAAATTTTTCCACAGATGGGGTGGGGTGGGGTGGGGTGGGGGATAGCTTTGGGATGAAACGGATCCACCTCAGATCATCAGGCATTAGTTAGATTCTCATGAGGGGCACACAGCCCAGATCCCTCACATGGGCAGTTCACAATAGGGTTCACACTCCTATGAGGATCTAATGCCACTGCTGATCTGACAGATGGCGGAGCTCAGGTAGTAATGCTCCCTTGCCCACCACTCACCTCTTGCTGTGTGGCTCATTTCCTGACAGATCACGGACTGGTACCAGTCTGCAACCCAGGCAGTTGGGGACCTCTGGGCTGTAGGGCAGGCTGGTTAATGCTTAGCTGTGTTTCTATTCAAAGCTTTTGCTTTTGTTTAAAACCTAGTAATTTGGTTTTGTTAATTTTATGAAGATGATTTCAAGGATGAGTAGGATTAACTGGGGTCAGAAGGACACAAGGGAATTTCTGGCAACAACATTAAACTACTAGTGAATGTCTCATCAAGCCACTGGACCTCTAATTCTAAGCAATACTGTCAACCTTATAAGTTATGATGTATAAGGTAGTGTTGTGATGTATAAGATAGTGCAAAAACCTAAGTTAATATCACCACTTCTGTAGTACTCTCTATTTCAAAGGAAAAAATCTTCAGCAATCTAATATCCTACCAAAATTTTGAAGTCAAGGCCTCCCTACACTAATCAAAGAACTAGAGGTGCAATCAGGCCATATATTTGGAAAGGCCGTAGGTGTCCTCCCTCTGTCCTTGTTCCCAGCATACTGAACTATAGTCTAAAAGACTTTAAAACTTGAACTGAAGAAAACCTTAAGGAAACAACAACAAAATTCCATTTATTTCCTGAGCCCAAAAGTAAAATAATTGTTTTTTAGTGAATTTTTCTTTCCCTGTAAGATACTATGAATTGTTCAATGGGTATTCAAAGCATACGTAATAGAATATGCATGCTTTGCTGAAAAATTGAAATGGAACATCAAACTGTTCTGTAAAATTTTGAGTCTAGACCAGAATCACAGCACTTAGCCAGAATATGTACATCTGCACCTGCCACTCATGGCTCCATTTCTCCCTCCAACTGCTTCTCTTGGGCTGAAGGATGGATAAGCAAACTCCCTGCGTTGAGTTTCATCTTGCCCTGCATGACCTCCCCCATGGGGTCACTGAACTCTCCACCAGCTTCCACCTCTTTCAGCACTTTCCCCCAGAGGGCCCGTGGCTGCTTTTGCAGACTGAAATTGATTGAGGTTGATTCAGCTCCATTTCCTCTGAGTTTTTACTTTAGATGTGTTTTTTAGGTTGTATTTTTCTTCTGGCATGTAAGAAAGACAGCAATATTCCATGGAACAGAGTGATGTCTGTGGCTTTGTCAACTGTTGTTTGTTAGCTTGATCACGATTTATTGAGTGTTTACTAATTTCCAGGCATTGTGCTAAGTGGTAGAAATATAAAGTTGCCTTTACTTGCTTCATCTGTCAAATAGAGAGAGTAGTAGTTCCTACAGTGTGGTTTATGTGAGGCACAGGGACTGCTCCCTGGAACCTAAGGACAACTCCATAGTGGTGACCCAGTGCTCATATCAATAGTGGTAAAAATTAGGAAGGCAGCTCCTACCTCAAAGACCTCATGATCTGATGATAAAGACAGATATAACAAGAAAATTATTCTTTTTAGATATAAAATTGTGATATAAAAATAGTTTTCACTAAATTGGATTTGTACGAAATTTACAGAAACAAAATAATAAATTAAGGAAATATAAAACCACCTGACGTTAGCCAACCATGTTGATGTTCTGATTATCTTACTGCAAAAGAGTGTAGGGTTAAGAACGAGGGACTTTGATTCCAAGATCAAATCTCTTTCTGCTATTTCTTAGCTGTCTGACTTTGGACAAGCTGCTTAAACCCTTTGTGCTTCTGTTTGCTTGCCCATGAGATGGAGATTATAATAGCACCTACCTTGTAGGGCTATTTTTAATACAAGTTAGCTCTTAGAACAATACCTACTTAAACTAACAATTTGTGTTAGGTACTGTTTTATTCTCCATCCATACTGCGTATGCATGTATTCATATTTATATTTACATATTCTAATTAGGATTATATACATGTACTTTCTTTAAAAATAAGATTTTAAATAACTATATAATCAGTCATGATGATACAACATGATTTATTCAACAAATCTGATTTTGTTATATACATAAGTGATTTCTCTTTCAGGATTATAGATAACATTTGTTTTGCATTTTTTTCATACATCTTTTGCTCACTTTTCATTGTTACTTTGTATATGTTGCTAGAAATTGATTTGCTGGTGAAAAGGGTATAAACATCTTTAAGGCTCTTGCTACATATTGCCTGCTCTTGATAAATATTGCCTACTGCCCCAGGAAACTATCAATTACACTTTCACCAAGAGTGTATGAAAGCATTCACATGAATGTAACCTTATCATGCAATGTGGGCCATGAGACAGAGGAGAGTTATGGAGGGCAGACAGCTTCCCCGCTGCTCAGCCACTGCCCTCTGCTCTAAAAGAGCCACAGTCAGGAATTTCTACATAGATCCTATTATAAACATCTCCTTTTGAAACAAATTATCTTCTCTCAGAGAATTTTCTTCATTTTAGTGTCTATATAGGTGCTTGTTATGTTCATTTTAAGTTTTGTGACTCGCATGGACACAATGCTGATGAACTGCTTATTCCAGGCGGTCTGAGTTCTCAAAGCATTTGCATTTTATGTCTTACCCTCTGTTTTGGGCTCTTTGCCACTTTTTTTTTTTTTAAAGTGATATTTCAAGAAAGAGGAGGGTTGATTTGTTGTGAGTGTATCTCTCTTTAAAAACTTTTCTAGGGAAGGACAACCTCTTCCAAAGACTTTGTTTGCTTTGTGTGATTGGCATGTCCTTCTCTGGTCAGTAACGAGCTTGAAGGAAGCTGCTGGACACGGGACTGAACATGGGGTTGTGCTATCACTCTAGCTGTGCCTTTCTCTAGTGATCAAGGAGATGTTGGTTCAGAAAGTGCCCTGTCTAATCCCACTAAGGCTTGAAGGACCAAGGGCAGTCTACTCTCCAGATTCTCTGCAACAGAAAGCAGATGCTTGGGGTTCATGGTCCAGGTTGGAACAGGTAGTTAGCTCTGAGGGCAGCTATGCATGAATGTCAGGAGGGGACTGGCAGGGGAACATTTATTTATTCTTTAAAATTGGAATCAACAGTTATGGATGAAACCCAGAATGCAAGATTCACTTTCATCTTGACAGGCAACACATCTGTCCTTTCTCCTGGAATAGCAAGTATTAATCATTGAGTTAGATAATGTAACCTTCACATTCAGTGAAAGCCAAACACTCAGCACCTTCTAGAAAAATCTTAGTGACGTGCTTTCTTAGCGTATTGCAAGTCCTCTGAGGGTGATGTGTTGTTCATCTTTGAAGCTGATCTTTTTTACTTGCTTATGTAGCTCAGGCTAGTGATAACATGCCAGAGGCATTTCCAACTAAGAAAATTATTCACAGAAGCTTTAATTACAAATTTGTTAACCCCACTTCCTGCTAAAATGGCCAGCCTTGAAGAGTTTCAGAAATGTGAGCAGCCTTAAGGATGATAGAAATATTATGAAAATAGTAATAAGTAATATCCATACAGCAAACTCCTTTTTCTTTGGAGTATCTGTTCATCAGCCAGATTTCCCTCTCAACAGTCCAGGTGTTGATGAAGATCATGAAATAATAGGAATGAAAGGGACTTTGATTTTGTATTTTTAATAGCATTTTCCTCCACCAAATTATGAAAGTAATGCATGACCAAGGCGGAGAACTTGGAAAATACAGAAAAGCCACCAAGCAAAATAATCTCCCAAGAAATCATAATTTCACCGCACAAAAGTAACCATTGTCAACATTTTGGTGAAAATCCTTAATTAAAGAGACTCTTAGAAGATGCCAGTTCACTGCCACTTCTTCCTTTCTCCACACCATCCTGCACTCTGTTTTGAAATGCAGAATTGTTTCTAAATCATTCCAGGAAAATTATTAGTTTTCTCAAATATCTCTGGAGGCGAGTCTATTGGCAGTCATTTCTAGTTTCTCACAAACCTTGAAGTTAGGAAATTATTCGTGTAGCTTTTGAGCACTGGGCCAGAAGTGAGTGATGTTTGGGTTCTAGTTCCAGCTCTACCACTTATTTACCAACTGGCTGACCTCAGGCAAGTCCGGGCTAGCGGCCCTGCCTCAAGCCCCTCCAGATGCAGCATCTGCAACCCCACTTCCTTAATTTCCTTTCACCTCAGTTTCCCAACAATTTCCTAGTAATTGTACTGAATCAGTGTTTTTCATTTTTTACATTAAAATTTATTTATTTTATTTTTAAGGACTTTATTTTTTAGAATAGATTTAGATTTGCAGCAAAACTGAGTGGCAAGTACAGAAAGTTCCCATATATTCCCTGCCCCCGCACATACACAGTCTCCCTCACTATCAGCATCCCCAACCAGAGAGGTACATTGGTTACAGCTGATGAACCTACATCGACACATTGTTATCACCCAAAGTGCATAGTTTGCATTGGTGTTGGGCATTTTAGGGCTTTTGACAGATGTATGCATCATTGTAATATCATACAGAGTAATTTCATTGCCCTAAAAATCCTCTGTGCTCCTCCCATTCATTCCTCCCTCCACCCCACTCCTGGCAACTACTGATCTTTTTACTGTGTCCATAGTTTTGCCTTCTCCAGAATGTCATATACTTGGAATCATAAGGTTTGTAGCCGTTTTGGATTGGCTTCTTTCACTCAGTGATGTGCGTTTAAGGTTCCTCCATGTCTTTTTATGGCTTGATAACTAATTTCTTTTTATCACTGAATACTACTACTCCATTGTCTGGATTATACACACTTTATTTATACATTCACCTACTGAAGGATGTGTTGGTTGCATCCAAGTTTTGGCAATTATGAATGAAGTTGCTGTAAACACACCCATGTGCAGATAATTGTGTTGATAAACATTTTTAATGCTTTTGGATAAACACTCAGGAGCACAATTGCTGGATTGTATAGCATGTTTAGTTTTGAAGGAAACTGCCAAACCATCTTCCCAAGTGGCTGTACCATTTTCCATTTCCACCAACCATGAGTGAGAGTTCCTGTTGCTCTACATCCTCATTAGCATTTGGTGTTGTCAATGTTCTGGATTTCGGCCATTCTAACAGGTGTATTGTGGTATCCCATTTTGTTTTAATTTGCATTTCTCGGATAATATCACATGGAGCATCTTTTAATAAGCTTATTTGCCATCTGCCATCTGCATGTTTTCTGTGGTGAGGTGTCTGTTAAAGTCTTTGGTCCATTTTTTATTCAAGTTGTTTGTGTTCTTATCGTTGAGTTTTAAAAGCTCTTTGTATATTTTGGATAACAGTCATTTAGCAGGTATGTCTTTTGCAAATATTTTCTCCCAGTCTGTGGCTTGTCTTCTCATTCTCTGGAGATCAGTGGTTTTTACACTTTCTTCTGCTGAAGCCAAGTACTATGGAAGAAGCCATGGGGTCACCAGAGGATAGGTGCACAGGGTAGTGAGGGAAAGTTGGAGTGAATGGGCTCTGGTGCCCCCACCCCACAACATTTCTCATGCTTTAATCAGAGAAGTTTGACTTCATCCAGATTGCATATGAGGACTTTACATGGGGTTCACCTTTTTGTTTGTTTTAAAAGGGGTTTTTACTCTCAAAATGTTTTAAAGACTACTGAACTAGATGATCATCTTAAGGCGCTTTTAAGATTTATGATTCTGGAATTCTGTGGCTCTGTTTTTGCAATGTAATATAACCTTCCTCTCATAAGGAAAAATGAGATAAACCTGTTATAAACACTCATGTGACACTTTTTCAATACAGTTTTCATCCACATAGTGCTCACTTAGAATGATGGAAACAATACACCTAAAGAATATGCAGCATTCACTTGCCCACTCATATCTCAAAAAGAGGAACTTTCAACACTAGTTATCTTTTCAAAAATAATCAGAGAGAACTCTCAGCCATTTCAATTCTAGCCTAGGAAAAAGAGGGAAAATACATTTGAAGGTTTCTGGCTCATGTGATACATTTGCAAACCAGGACCAAGATGATATGACTCTCATTTATTAGAGACTATTGCAAAGCTTTGCAGGCTATTAAGCAGGCTGTTCAATTCAGGGTGATATGGACATGTGCATATTGGCCAATTATATATGCTCAGATTGTATGTCATTTTTCTTTCTGCATTTTAGTCTAAGTGTCAGATAGGTGTTTCATGATGTTTTATAAACACTTCTGTTCACATTAACATTGTTCATTGATTTGGCAAGGAATGAAGGGGGTCAGTTTCATGATTTTATTTGTATATTACCTATTCCACAAAGGATTTGAAATGCCTTACCAAATTTTATGCAGTGTAAAGGGGTAAACCAATATTTGACACAATCATTATAAATTGAGGATAATCTGAAGAAAATAATAAATCCAGGAGACAGATTAGCACACTGATATGGTTTGGCTCTGTGTCCCCACCCAAATTTCATCTTGAATTTTACTCCCATAATTTCCATGTGTTGTGGGAGGGACCCAGTGGGAGATCATTTGAATCATGGGAGTGGTTTCTTCCATACTGTTCTTATTGTAGTGAATAAGTCTCATGAGATCTGATGGTTTTATCAGGGGTTTCCACTTTTATATCTTCCTCATTTTTTCTCTTGCCACCACCATGTAAGAAGTGCCTTTCGCCTCCCACCATGATTCTGAGCCCTCCCCAGCCATGTGGAACTGTAAATCCAATTAAACCTCTTTTTCTTCCCAGTCTCGGGTATGTCTTTATCAGCAGCACGAAAACAGACTAATACAGTAAATTGGTATGAGGAGTGGGGTGTTGCTGAAAAGATAGCCAAAAATGTGGAAGCAATCTTGGAACTGGATATCAGGGAGAGGTTGGAGCAGTTTGGAGGGCTCAAAAGAAGACAGGAAATGTGGGAAAGTTTGAAACTTCCTAGAGACTTGTTGAATGGCCTTGACAAGAATGCTGATAGTGATAAAAACAATAAGGTCCAGGCTGAGGTGGTCTCAGATGGGGATGAAGAAACTGTTGGGAAGTGGAGCAAAGGTGACTCTTGTTATATCTTAGCAAAGAGACTGGTGGCATTTTGCCCCTGCTGTAGAGATTTGTGGAACTTTGAACTTGAGAGAAATGATTTGGGGTATCTGGTAAAAGAAATTTCTAAGCAGCAAAACATTCAAAAGGTGACTTGGGTGTTGTTAAAAGCATTCTGTTTTAAAAGAGAAACGGCATAAAAGTTCAGAAAATTTGCAGCCTGACAATGCAATAGAAAAGAAAAACCCATTTTTTTTTGAGGAGAAATTCAAGCTGGCTGCAGAAATTTGCATAAGTAACAAGGAGCCAAATGTTAATCCCCAAGACAATGGGGGAAATGTCTCCAGAGCATGTCATAGGTCTTCATGGCAGCCCCTCCCATCACAGACCCAGAAGCCTAGGAGGAAAAAAAACAGTCATGTGGGCCAGTCCCCATCCTGGGTCCCCATCCTGTGTGCAGCCTAGGAACTTGGTGCCCTGCATCTCAGCCACTCCAGCTATTGCTAAAAGGGGCTGAGGTACAGCTCAGCCCACGGTTTCAGAGGGTGCAAGCCCCAAACCTTGGCAGCTTTCATGTGGTGTTAAGCCTGTGTGTACACAGAAGTTAAGAATTGAGGTTTGGGAACCTCCACTTATATTTCAGAAGATACGTGGAAATGCCTGGATACCCAGGCAAACATTTGCTGCAGGGGCGGGGCCCTCATGGAGAGCCTCTGCTAGGGCAATGAGGAAGGGAAATGTGGGGTTGGAACCCCCACACAGAGTCTCCAATGGGGCACCGCCTAGTGGAGCTGTGAGAGGAGGACCACTGTCCTCCAGACCCCACAATGGTAGATCCACTGACAGCTTGCACCATGTGCCTGGAAAAGCCACAGACACTCAACACCAGCCTGTGAAAGCAGTCAGGGTTGGAGGTGGTGGTGGCTATACCCTATAAAGCCACAAGGGCAGAGCTGCATCAGCATGACCTGGATGTGAGACATTCAGTCAAAGGAGGTATTTTGAAGCTTTAGAATTTGACTTCCCTGGTGGATTTTAGACTTGCATGGGCCCTGTAACCCCTTTGTTTTGGCCAATTTCTCCCATTTGGAACTGCTGTATTTACCCAATGCCTAAACCCCCATTGTATCTAAGAAGTAACTAGCTTGATTTTGATTTTACAGGCTCATAGGCAAAAGGGACTTGCCTTGTCTGAGATGAGACTTTGGACTGTGGACTTTTGGTTAATTCTGAAATGAGTTAAGACTTTGGGGGACTGTTGGGAAGGCATGATTGCTTTTGAAATGGGAGGACATGAGATTTGGAGGGGCCAGGGGTGGAATGTTATGGTTTGGCTCTGTGTCCCCACCCAAATCTCATCTTGAATTATACTCCCATAATTCCAAAGTGTTGTGAGAGGGACCTGGTGGGAAACAATTTGAATTATGAGGCCAGTTTCCCCTATACTGTTCTTGTGGTAGTGAGTAAGTCTCATGAGATCTCATGGTTTTATCAGGGTTTCTGCTTTTGCATCTTCCTCATTTTCTCTTGCTGCTGCCATGTAAGAAGTGCCTTTCATGAGCATAAGGAAGAAGTATGCTTGCTGGACCAGCAGGCTATCCTTCTTCTGACGATATGGACTGCAAGTGCCTATGTTTACTTTGACCAAGATGGCCTTTCTTTTCACAGAAAGCCAGGATTCACCCCTTGAATTTCATAAGACCTCTCTTTGCAGTGGGTTAGATACTCTTTTATATTTTTATACTCTGTCAGGAAAACATATTTTTTTCCATTTAAAAATCAATCTTAAAAAAAAAAAAATCAATCTTTTGGTTGCTTCCAAGATGGCTGAATAGGAACAGCTCTGGTCTGTAGCTCCCAGCGAGATCGAAGCAGAAGGCAGGTGATTTCTGCATTTCCAACTGAGGCACCTGGTTCATCTCACTGGGACTGGTTGGACAGTGGGTGCAGCCCACAGAGGGTGAGCCGAAGCGGGGTGGGGTGTCGCCTCACCCACAAAGTGCAAGGGGTCAGGGAATTTCCCTTTCCTAGACAAGGGAAGCCGTGACAGACTGTACTTGGAGAAACGGTACACTCCTGACAAAATACTGCACTTTTCCCCACAGTCTTGACAACTGAAAGACCAGGAGATACCCTCCCTTGCCTGGCTCAGTAGGTCCCACACCCATGGAGCCTCGCTCACTGCTAGCACAGCAGTCTGAGATCAACCTGCAATGCTGCTGCTTGACGTGGGGGAGGGTCGTCTGCCACTGAAGAAGCTTGAGTAGCTCACAGTGTAAACAAAGCAACAGGGAAGCTTGAACTGGGCAGAGCCCACCTCAGCTCAGCAAGGCCCGCTGCCTCTCTAGATTCCACCTCTGGGGGCAGCACATAGCAGAACAAAAGGCAGCAGACAGCTTCTGCAGACTTAAACATCCCTGTCTGACAGCTCTGAAGAGAGCAGTGGTTCTCTCAGCACAGTGTTCGAGCTCCAAGAACCAAGAGACCGCCACCTCAAGCAGGTCCCTGACCCCCATGTAGACTGACTGGGAGACACCTCCCAATAGGGGCCGACAGACACTTCAAACAGACAGGTGCCCTCTGGGATGAAGCTTCCAGAGGAGGGATCAGGCAGCAATATTTGTTGTTCTGCAGCCTCCGCTGGTGACACCCAGGCAAACAGGGTCTGGGGTGGACCTCCAGCAAACTCCAACAGACCTGCAGCTGAGGGGCCTGACGGTTAGAAGGAAAACTAACAAACAGAAAGGAATAGCATCAACATCAACAAAAAGGGCATCCACACCAAAACCCCATCTGTAGGTCACCAACATCAAAGACAAAAGGTAGATAAAACCACAAAGATGGGGAGAAACTAGAGCAGAAAAGTGGAAAATTCCAAAAACCAGAGTGCCTCTTCTCCTCCAAAGGATCGCAGCTCCTCACCAGCAAGGGAACAAAACTGGATGGAGAATGAGTTTGATGAGTTGACAGAAGTAGGCTTCAGAAGGTCAGTAATAACAAACTTCTCCAAGCTAAAGGAGCATGTTCTGACCCATCGCAAGGAGGCTAAAAACCTTGAAAAAAGGTTAGATGAATGGCTAACTAGAATAACCAGTGTAGAGAAGACCTTAAATGACCTGATGGAGCTGAAAACCACAGCATGAGAACTTCGTGATGTATGCACAAGCTTCAGTAGCTGATTTGATCAAGTGGAAGAAAGGATATCAGTGATTAAAGATCAAATTAATGAAATAAAGTGAGAAGACAAGATGAGAGAAAAAAAGAGTGAAAAGAAACGAACAAAGCCTCCAAGAAATATGGGACTATGTGAGAAAAACAAATATATGTTTGATTGGTGTACTGGAAAGTGATGGGGAGAATGGAACCAAGTTAGAAAACACTCTTCAGGATATTATCCAGGACAACTTCCCCAACCTAGCAAGGCAGGCCAACATTCAAATTCAGGAAATACAGAGAACACCACAAAGATACTCCTCAAGGAGAGCAACCCCAAGACACATAATTTTCAGATTAAACAAGTATGAAATGAAGGAAAAAATGTTAAGGGCAGCCAGAGAGAAAAGTCGGGTTACCTACAAAGGGAAGCCCATCAGACTAACGGGATCTCTCAGCAGAAACCCTATGAGCCGGAAGAGAGTGGGGGCCAATATTCAACATTCTTTAAAATTCTTAAAAAAAAAAGAATTTTCAACCCAGAATCTCATATCCAGCCAAACTAAGCTTCATAAGTGAAGGAGAAATAAAATCCTTTACAGACAAGCAAATGCTGAGAGGTTTTGTCACCACCAGGCCTGCCTTACAAGAGCTCTTGAAGGAAGCACTAAACATGGCAAGGAACAATCAGTACCAGCCACTGCAAAAATATTCCAAATTGTAAAGACCATCAACACTATGAAGAAACTGCATCAATTAATGGGCAAAATAGCCAGCTAACATCATAATGACAGGATCAAATTCAAACATAACAATATTAACCTTAAATGTAAATGGGCTAAATGCTCCAATTAAAAGACACAGACTGGCAAATTGGATAAAAAGACTGTGCTGTATTCAGGAGACCCATCTCACGTGCAAAGATGCACATAGGCTCAAAATAAAGGGATGAAGGAAGATCTACCGAGCAAATGGAAAGAAAAAAAAAAAAGCAGGGGTTGCAATCCCAGTCTCTGATAAAACAGAATTTAAACCAACAAAGATCAAAAGAGACAAAGACGGCCACAACAAGAAGAGCTAACTACCCTAAATATATATGCACCCAGTACAGGAGCACCCAGATTCATAAAGCAAGTCCTTAGAGACCTACGAAGAGACTTAGAGTCCCACACAATAATAATGGGAGACTGGGAGACACCCCACTGTCAATATTAAACAGATCAATGAGACAGAAGGTTAACAAGGATATCCAGGACTTGAACTCACCTCTAGACCAAGCAGACCCAATAGACATCTACAGAACTCTCCACCCCTAATCAACAGAATATACATTCTTCTCAGCACCACATTGCACTTATTTTAAAATTGACCACGTAATTGGAAGTAAAACACTCCTCAGCAAATGTAAAAGAACAGAAATCACAACATACTGTCTCTCAGACCACAGTGCAATCAAACTAGAACTCAGGATTAAGAAACTCACTCAAATCCACACAACTACATGGAAACTGAACAACCTACTCCTGAATGACTACTGGGTAAATAACAAAATGAAGGCAGAAATAAAGATGTTCTTTGAAACCAATGAGAACAAAGACACAATGTACCAGAATCTCTGGGACACATTTAAAGCAGTGTGTAGAGGGAAATTTATAGCACTAAATGCCCACAAGAGAAAGCAAGAAAGATCTAAAATCGACACCCTAACATCACAATTAAAATAACTAGAGAAGCAAGAGCAAACAAATTCAAAAGCAAGCAGAAGGCAAGAAATAACTGAGATCAGAACAGAACTGATGGAGACAGACACAGAAAACCCTTCAAAAAATCAATGAATCCAGGAGCTGGTTTTTTGAAAAGATCAACAAAATTGATAGACCGCTAGCAAGACTAATAAAGAAGAAAAGAGAGAAGAATCAAATAGATGCAATAAAAAATGATAAGGGGATATCACCACCGATCCCACAGAAATACAAACTACCATCAGAGAATACTGTAAACACCTCTATGCAAATAAACTAGAAAATCTAGAAGAAATGGATAAATTCCTGGACACATACAACCTCCGAAGACTAAACCAGGAAGAAGTTGAATCTCTGAAGAGACCAATAACAGGTTCTGAAATTGAGGCAATAATTAATAGCCTACCAACCAAAAATGTCCAGGACCAGATGGATTCACCGTCGAATTCTACCAGAGGTACAAAGAGGAGCTGGTACCATTCCTTCTGTAACTATTCCAATCAATAGAAAAAGAGGGAATCCTCCCTAACTCATTTTATGAGGCCAGCATCATCCTGATACCAAAACCTGGCAGAGACACAACAAAAAAAGAGAATTTTAGGCTAATATCCCTGATGAACATCGATGTGAAAATCCTCAATAAAATACTGGCAAACCAAATCCAGCAGCACATCAAAAAGCTTATCCACCAAAACCAAGTCAGCTTCATTCCTGGGATGCAAGACTGGTTCAACATATGCAAATAAATAAATGTAACCCATCACATAAACAGAACCAAGACAAAAACCACATGATTATCTCAATAGATGCAGAAAAGGCCTTTGACAAAATTCAACAGCCTTTCATGCTAAAAACTCTAAATAAATTAGGTATTGATGGAACGTACCTCAAAATAATAAGAGCTATTTATGACAAACCCACAGCCAATATCATACTGAATGGGCAAAACCTGGAAGCATTCCATTTGAAAACCAGCACAAGATAAGAACGCCCTCTCTCACCACTCCTATTCAACATAGTGTTGGAAGTTCTGGCTAGGGCAATCAGGCAAGAGAAAGAAATAAAGCGTATCCAATTAGGAAAAGAGGAAGTCAAATTGTCTCTGTTTGCAGATGACACGATTGTATATTTAGAAAACCCCATCGTCTCAGCCCAGAATCTCCTCAAGCTGATAAGCAACTTCAGCAAAGTCTCAGGATACAAAATCAATGTGCAAAAATCACAGGCATTCCTGTACACCAATAATAGGCAGAGAGCCAAATCATGAGTGAACTCCCATTCACAATTACTACAAAGAGAATAAAATACCTAGGAATCCAACTTACAAGGGATGTGAAGGACCTCTTCAAGGAGAACTACGAACCACTGCTCAATGAAATAAAAGAGGACACAAACAAATGGAAGAACATTCCATGCTCATGGATAGGAAGAATCAATATCGTGAAAATGGTCATACTGTAATTTATAGATTCAATGCTATCCCCATCAAGCTACCATTGACTTTCTTCACAGACATGGAAAAAGCTACTTTAAAGCTCACATGGAACCAAAAAAGAGCCTGCATAGCCAAGACAATCCTAAGCAAAAAGAACAAAGCTGGAGGCATCATGCTACCTGACTTCAAACCATACTACAAGGCTACAGTAAGTAAAACAGCATGGTACTGATACCAAAACAGATATATAGACCAATGGAACAGAACAGAGGCCTCAGAAATAACACCACACATCTGCAACCATCTGATCTTTGACAAACCTGACAAAAACAAGCAATGGGGAAAGGATTCCCTATTTAATAAATGATGCTGGGAAAACTGGCTAGCCATATGTAGAAAGCTGAAACTGGATCCCTTCCTTACACCTTATACAAAAATTTGCTCAAGAAAGATTAAAGACTTAAATGTAAGACCTAACACCTAGAAGAAAACCTACACAATACCATTCAGGACATAGGCATGGGCAAAGACTTTATGACTAAAACACCAAAAGCAATGGCAACAAAAGACAAAACAGACAAATTGGATCTAATTAAACTAAAGAGTTTCTACATAGCAAAGGAAACTATCATCAGAGTGAACAGGCAACCTACAGAGTGGGAAAAAATTTTTGCAATCCACCCATCTGACAAAGGGCTAATATCTTTGTAGAATCTACAAAGAACTTAAACAAATTTACAAGAAAAAAACAAACCCATCAAAAAAGTGGGCAAAGGATATGAACAGACACCTCTCAAGACATTTATGCAGCCAACAGACATATGAAAAAATGCTCATCATCACTGGTCATCAGAGAAATGCAAATCAAAACCACAATGAGATACCATCTCACGCCAGATAGAATGGTGATCATTAAAAAGTCAGCAAACAACAGATGCTGGAGAGGATGTGGAGAAATAGGAACACCTTTACACTGTTGGTGGCACTGTAAACTAGTTCAACCATTGTGGAAGACAGTGTGGCGATTCCTCAAGGATCTAGAACTAGAAATACCATTTGACCTAGTGATCTCATTAGTGGATATATACCCAAAGGATTATAAATCATGCTGCTATAAAGACACATGCACACGTATGTTTATTGCAGCACTATTCACAATACCAAAGATTGGAACCAACCCAAATGTCCATCAATAATAGACTGGATAAAGAAAATGTGGCACATATACACCATGGAATACTATACAGCCATAAAAAAGGATGAATTCATGTCCTTTGCAGGGATGTGGATGAAGCTGGAAACCATCATTCTAAGCAAACTATCATGAGGACATAAAACCAAACACTGCATGTTCTCACTCATAGGTGGGAGTTGAACAATGAGAACTCATGGACACAGTGCAAGGAACATCACACACCGGGGCCTGTCAGGGGTTGGGGGGCTGGGGAGGGATAGCATTAGGAGAAATACCTAATGTAAATGATGAGTTGATGGGTGCAGCAAACCAACATGGCACATATATACCTATGTAACAAACTTGCACGTTGTGCACATGTACCCTAGAACTTAAATTATAATAAAAAAAAAAAAGAAAAAAAGAAGTGCCTTTCACCTCCTGCCACGATTCTAAGGCCTCTCAGCCATGTGGAACTGTAAGTCCAATTAAACCTCTTTTTCTTCCCAGTCTCGGGTATGTCTTTATCAGCAGCGTGAAAATGAACTAATACACACACACAGAAGTATATCTTTACAGTTCCCAGGATGGACTGCAAGTTTGGCTCTAAATTTCCTTTGCCTGGCCAAAACAAAAAACACATTTTATTATAAGGTTCACAGGCTTTTAATTGAAAAAAAAATAGACGAGTTATTCAACATGAAAACTCTTTTTCAGACAAAGTTCTACAAAGTCTATTTCTCACAAGTAGGACTTTGGCAAGGATTGTGCAACTGACAATTCAAAGTTATTTATTCCATGGTGAGAAACCGGAGTACAGATCTTTACCAGTTAGGGGATGATCCATGTGTTTTGATAATCACCTTGGTGGTGATCAGACTAAAGGTTTCCTCTGAAAACCATTAACTGCACACCATAGCTGATAGGATGCACTGAAGTCCTTACCGCTGACCGCATGGATGAGAGCTAGGCCAGAGCATTGGCAGGCGGAGTTTATAACATGGGGCAGGAAGCATTGAAATTCTATTCCACCTCTTGGTGTATCAGGTCAGGAGTCAAATCTCCTATCTTCCTCTTCTGGATCACTTTCCTCCTGAAGTGTCTGGCATAGATGTCTAGGTATAGCTGGGCATGGTGGTGTGTGCCTATAGACCCAGCTACTTGAGAGGCTGAGGTGGGAGGATTGCTTGAGCGCAGGAGTTTGAGGCTGCAGTGAGCCATGATCGCACCATTGCTCTCCAGCCTGGGTGACAGAGCAAGACCCTGTCTCTCTTTCTAAAAAGAGAAAAAGAAAAAGAAAAAAAGGTGTCCAGGTGTGTTCTGGTCACTGCTGCTGACTGCCAAATTTAACAGCTAGAAAAAAAAAGTTTGGACTCTACGGATCATAACTTTGGATAAGACACGAGGAAATGGCTTGTCTCATGTTCACAATGTCTGAAGTCTTGGATGGGGAGAGTCGTCAACCAGGAGTAATTTGAGAGTTATGGGCTGGAGCCACCTTGAGGCATCTTTATTCATAGGCTAGCAATTGATGTTGGCTGTTGGCTGAGATGTCAGCTGGAGCTGTCAACTGGGAGACCTGTCTGATATCCCAGCATAGGACACTAGACCTCTCACAAAGTGGCGAGGGCTCCAGAAGCAAGTGTCCCAGCTGACAAAAAGAAAAGTTTCATAGCCTTCTATGACATGCACTTAGAAGTGGTAATGTGTCACTTCCAGCCCATTCTGTTGATTACAAGTGAGTCATGAGTCCACTCAGTTTCAAGGGAGAGGGCCCAGATCCCATATCTCCATGGGAAGAGTGCCAAGAACACCTCGTAGAAAGGCTTGTGGATAGGAGATATTGGTGTGGTCATCCTTGGAAAACAGTCTTCCCCAGTGTGCAAGAGTGGCTTCCTGCTCTGCATTGTGGCTTAATTATTGTTGAAATACCAGGCAAGAAAAGGTAGGATCCAGGGAAACAAATGTATCCAGGATGTTTTGATCTGCCTTTTCTAGGAAAAAAGGAAACCCTCAAAGCCTCTGAGACTAGGTCACCCCAGTGGGACTAGAAGTTCCACATGGAACCTTCTGCAAACTCCTCTGCAATAGATGGACTGTGCATTTTCCAAATGTGTCTTTATATCATCTCCTTTCTGACCTTGGGAAGATAGTAACTGACTGTGGAGTAGGAAATCTAGAACCCTGAATGTTTTAAAATATATTACAGATACAACTAATGAAAAGAAGGCTCCTGGCCGGGCGTGGTGGCTCACGCTTGTAATCCCAGCACTTTGGGAGGCCGAGGCGGGCGGATCATGAGGTCAGGAGATCGAGACCACGGTGAAACCCCGTCTCTACTAAAAATACAAAAAAAAAATTAGCCGGGCGTGGTGGCGGGCGCCTGTAGTCCCAGCCACTTGGAGAGGCTGAGGCAGGAGAATGGCATGAACCTGGGAGGCGGAGCTTGCAGTGAGCCGAGATTGCGCCACTGCACTCCAGCCTGGGCGACAGAGCGAGACTCCGTCTCAAAAAAAAAAAAAAAAGAAGGCTCCTAAGGAAAATATAGACCCGTAATGGCTTAATCCTAAAAGGTATTAGGCTATAATATTTTATTACAAAGGCTATATTTATTACAAAATGTAAATACTTAATATTTATTTAAATAAATAATATTTATTTTATTATTAATAATTAATATTTAAATAAATATAATATTTCTTACAAAAATTAAAAACTGGGACTTTGTATTTAAAGGTGAGACATTAAATTCTTTTTAAAAAGTGCACGTTTAAGATTTTTTTCTTAAGTCAACTGAACCAGTTCATCAGTTTCACTATGAATGTGTTGATGCACCAAGTATTTACTTTCTAGAACATCTAGTAGATGTCACGAAAAAATTATACCAAGTTGAAAAATGTCACTGAATCAGAGGCATATGATTGGTTATGTAGTCATCTGTGCCAAGTGGGTATATAGCAATACCAAATGAATAGAGCTGCCATGTTCCCTTGCTGGGTTCCAGCAAAAACACTCATCTTCACTGTCATCTCTCTTTGAGACCTCTTAGAGAGGACTTTGATGAGTGTATGGTATTATACACACTAGTCTAACAATACACATTTGCTCAAGGATTGGGTTATGAGCAGGCTCTTCACCTTTCAGGTAAACAATTACACAATCAGTAGAAGGATGGAAGTGTCCTATCTATGAACAAGTATTTCCCAAAGCAATCATCTCTTTATTCAACTCACACAATGAGAAGTTAGTTCCTCTATGCCATAGAGCAATCTCTTTGAAGTCTTCAGTAATGTTGAGGGCTTTAATATTTAGGGCTTTATCAAACTAAACATTCAAGTGTCTTAGGCTTTCCCCTTAGTTCTTTGAACAAATTGGTTGCTGTGAAGTATGTTAGTATTCAGAATGAATGGATAGCATGATGGGGGATGTCTAGGTGGTTCTAGAATTTAGATTGTGGTTTCCATAACAAAGTATGGCAGTCTTGGCATTAGGGAAGAGAAATGATTTCTAAGTAACTTTGCAAAGTTTACTGAAGCCTTAAGAATGTAGGAAGTGGCCACAAAAGGAGGTATACAAAACATTCCTCTGTCTTTATTCCTCTTTATACAAACGTATTCACTTTCCCATCAGTAAGTCATAAAATACTTCTCATCTTGCATTAGAGTAGGACACCTACTATAACAAATAGGCTACAAAATGTATAATGGCTCAAACACCTAGAAGTTTATTTCTTATTTACTAAACAATGCTAGATCCATGAACACGTTAATATCATAACCCTCTTTTTTTTTTGTCTTAAAGTTTATTTAAATCAGCTTCTAGATATGGTCTGTACCTTATAATTTTTTTTTATTATTATACTTTAGGTTTTAGGATACATGTGCATAATGTGCAGGTTTGTTACATATGTATCCATGTGCCATGTTGTTTTGCTGCACCCATTAACTTGTCATTTAGCATTAGGTATATCTCCTAAAGCTGTCCCTCCCCCCTCCCCCCACCCCACAACAGTCCCCAGAGTGTGATGTTTCCCTTCCTGTGTCCATGAGTTCTCATTGTTCAATTCTCACCTGTGAGTGAGAACATGCGGTGTTTGGTTTTTTTGTCCTTGGGATAGTTTACTGAGAATGATGGTTTCCAGCTTCATCCATGTCCCTACAAAGGACATGAACTCATCATTTTTTATGGCTGCATAGTATTCCATGGTGTATATGTGCCACATTTTCTTAATCCAGTCTATCGTTGTTGGACATTTGGGTTGGTTCCAAGTCTTTGCTATTGTGAATAGTGCCGCAATAAACATATGTTTGCATGTGTCTTTATAGTAGCATGATTTATAGTCCTTTGGGTATATACCCAGCAATGGGATGGCTGGGTCAAATGGTATTTCTAGTTCTAGATCCCTGAGGAATCACCACACTGACTTCCACAATGGTTGAACTAGTTTACAGTCCCACCAACAGTGTAAAAGTGTTCCTATTTCTCCACATCCTCTCCAGCACCTGTTGTTCCCTGACTTTTTAATGATCGCCATTCTAACTGGTGTGAGATGGTATCTCATTGTGGTTTTGATTTGCATTTCTCTGACGGCCAGTGATGATGAGCATTTTTTCATGTGTTTTTTGGCTGCATAAATGTCTTCTTTTTGACAAGTGTCTGTTCATGTCCTTCACCCACTGTTTGATGGGGTTGTTTTTTTCTTGTAAATTTGTTTGAGTTCACTGTAGATTCTGGATATTAGCCCTTTGTCAGATGAGTAGGTTGCAAAAATTTTCTCCCATTCTGTAGGTTGTCTGTTCACTCTGATGGTAGTTTCTTTTGCTGTGCAGAAGCTCTTTAATTAGATCCCATTTGTCAATTTTGGCTTTTGTTGCCACTGCTTTTGGTGTTTTAGACATGAAGTCCTTGCCCACGCCTATGTCCTGAATGGTATTGCCTAGGTTTTCTTGTAGGATTTTAATGGTTTTAGGTCTAACATGTAAGTCTTTAATCTGTCTTGAATTAATTTTTGTATAAGGTGTAAGGAAGGGATCTAGTTTCAGCTTTCTACATATGGCCAGCCAATTTTCCCAGCACTATTTATTAAATAGGGAATCCTTTCCCCATTTCTTGTTTTTGTCAGGTTTGTCAAAGATCAGATAGTTGTAGATATGCGGCATTATTTCTGAGGGCTCTATTCTGTTCCATTGATCTATGTCTCTGTTGTGGTACCAGTACCATGCTGTTTTGGTTACTGTAGCCTTGTAGTATAGTTTGAAGTCAGGTAGCATGATGCCTCCAGCTTTGTTCTTTTGGCTTAGGATTGACTTGGCGATGCAGGCTCTTTTTTGGTTCCATATGAACTTTAAAGTAGTTTTTTCAAATTCTGTGAAGAAAGTCATTGGTAGCTTGATGGGGATGGCATTGAATCTATAAATTACCTTGGGCAGTATGGCCATTTTCATGATATTGATTCTTCCAACCCGTGGGCATGGAATGTTCTTCCATTTGTTTGTATCTTCTTTTATTTCATTGAGCAGTGGTTTGTAGTTCTCCTTGAAGAGGTCCTTCACATCCCTTGTAAGTTGGATTCCTAGGTATTTTATTCTCTTTGAAGCAATTGTGAATGGGAGTTCACTCATGATTTGGCTCTGTGTTTGTCTGTGATTGGTGTACAAGAATGCTTGTGATTTTTGTACATTGATTTTGTATCCTGAGACTTTGCTGAAGTTGCTAATCAGCTTAAGGAAATTTTGGGCTGAGACGATGGGGTTTCCTAGATATACAATCATGTCATCTGCAAACAGGGACAATTTGACTTCCTCTTTTCCTAATTGAATACCCTTTATTTCCTTCTCCTGCCTGATTGCCCTGGCCAGAACTTCCAGCACTATGTTGAATAGGAGTGGTGAGAGAGGGCATCCCTGTCTTGTGCCAGTTTTCAAAGGGAATGCTTCCAGTTTTTGCCCATTCAGTATGATATTGGCTGTGGGTTTGTCATAGATAGCTCTTATTATTTTGAGATACATCCCATCAATACATAATTTATTGAGAGTTTTTAGCATGAAGGTTGTTGAATTTTGTCAAAGGCCTTTTCTGCATCTATTGAGATAATCATGTGGTTTTTGTCTTTGGTTCTGTTTATATGCTGGATTATATTTATTGATTTGCATATGTTGAGCCAGCCTTGCATCCCAGGGATGAAGCCCACTTGATCATGGTGTGTAAGCTTTTCGATGTGCTGCTGGATTCAGTTTGCCAGTATTTTATTGAGGATTTTTGCATCAATGTTCATCAAGGATATTGGTCTGAAATTCTCTTTTTTGGTTATGTCTCTGCCAGGCTTTGGTATCAGGACAATGCTGGCCTCATAAAATGTGTTAGGGAAGATTCCCTCTTTTTCTATTGATTGGAATAGTTTCAGAAGGAATGGTACCAGTTCCTCCTTGTACCTCTGGTAGAATTCAGCTGTGAACCCATCAGGTCCTGGACTCTTTTTGGTTGGTAAGCTATTGATGATTGCCACAATTTCAGAGCCTGTTATTGGTCTATTCAGAGATTCAACTTCTTCCTGGTTTAGTCTTGGGAGGGTGTATTTGTTGAGGAATTTATCCATTTCTTCTAGATTTTCTAGTTTATTTGCATAGAGGTGTTTGTAGTATTCTCTGATGGTAAATTGTATTTCTGTGGGATCAGTGGTGATATCCCCTTTTTCATTTTTTATTGCATCTATTCGATTCTTCTCTCTTTTCCTCTTTATTAGTCTTGCTAGCGGTCTATCAATTTTGTTGATCTTTTCAAAAAACCAGCTCCTGGATTCGTTAATTTTTTGAAGGGTTTTTTGTGTCTCTATTTCCTTCAGTTCTGCTCTGATTTTAGTTATTTCTAGCCTTCTGCTAGCTTTTGAATGTGTTTCAACCTGCAGCTGAGGGTCCTCTCTGGTAGAAGGAAAACTAACAAACAGAAACGACGTCCACACCAAAAACCCATCTGTACATCACCATCATCAAAGACCAAAAGTAGATAAAACCAAAAAGATGGGGAAAAAACAGAGCAGAAAAACTGGAAACTCTAAAAGCCAGAGCACCTCTCCTCCTCCAAAGGAACACAGTTCCTCACCAGCAATAGAACAAAGCTGGACGGAGAATGACTTTGACGAGTTGAGAGGAGAAGGCTTCAGACGATCAAACTACTCCGAGCTACGGGAGGAAATTCAAAACAATAGCAAAGAAGTTAAAAACTTTGAAAAAAAATTAGACGAATGGATAACTAGAATAACCAATGGAGAGAAGGGCTTAAAGGAGCTGATGGAGCTGAAAGCCAAGTATCGAGAACTACGGGAAGATTGCAGAAGCCTCGGTAGCCGATGCGATCAACTGGAAGAAAGGGTATCAGCGATGGAAGATGAAATGAATGAAATGAAGTGAGAAGGCAAGTTTAGAGAAAAAAGAATAAAAAGAAATGAACAAAGCCTCCAAGAAATTTGGGACTATGTGAAAAGACCAAACCTACGTCTGATTGGTGTACCTGAAAATGACGGGGAGAATGGAACCAAGTTGGAAAACACTCTGTAAGATATTATCCAGGAGAACTTCCCCAATCTAGCAAGGCAGGCCAACATTCAGATTCAGGAAATACAGAGAACGCCACAAAGATACTCCTTGAGAAGAGCAACTCCAAGACACCTAATTGTCAGATTCACCAAAGTTGAAATGAAGGAAAAAATGTTAAGGACAGCCAGAGAGAAAGGTCAGGTTACCCACAAAGGGAAGCCCATCAGACTAACAGCTGATCTCTCAGCAGAAACTCTACAAGCCAGAAGAGAGTGGGGGCCGATATTCAACATTCTTAAAGAAAAGAATTTTCAACCCAGAATTTCATATCCAGCCAAACAAAGCTTCATAAGTGAAGGAGAAATAAAATACTTTACAGACAAGCAAATGCTGAGTGATTTTGTCACCACCAGGCCTGCTCTAAAAGAGCTCCTGAAGGAAGCACTAAACATGGAAAGGAACAACCGGTACCAGCCCCTGCAAAAACATGCCAAATTGTAAAGACCATCAAGGCTAGGAAGAAACTGCATCAACTAACGAGCAAAATAACCAACTAACATCATAATGACAGGATCAAATTCACACACAACAATATTAACTTTAAATGTAAATGGGCTAAATGCTCCAATTAAAAGACACAGACTGGCAAACTGGATAAGGAGTCAAGACCCATCAGTGTGCTGTATTCAGGAAACCCATTTCACATGTAGAGACACACATAGACTCAAAATAAAGGGATGGAGGAAGATCTATCAAGCAAATGGAAAACAAAAAAAGGCAGGGGTTGCAATCCTAGTCTCTGATAAAACAGACTTTAAACCAACAAAGATCAAAAGAGACAAAGAAGGCCATTACATACTGGTAAAGGGATCAATTCAACAAGAAGAGCTAACTATCCTAAATATATATGCACCCAACACAGGAGCACCCAGATTCATAAAGCAAGTCCTGAGTGACCTACAAAGGGACTTAAACTCCCACACAATAATAATGGGAGATTTTAACACCCCACTGTCAACATTAGACAGATCAACAAGACAGAAACTTAACAAGGATATCCAGGAATTGAACTCAGCTCTGCACAAAGTGGACCTAATAGACATCTACAGAACTCTCCACCCCAAATCAACAGAATATACATTTTTTTCAGCACCATGCCACACCTATTCCAAAATTGACCACATAGTTGGAAGTAAAGCTCTCCTCAGCAAATGTAAAAGAATAGAAATTATAACAAACTGTCTCTCAGACCACAGTGCAATCAAACTAGAACTTAGGATTAAGAAACTCACTCAAAACCGCTCAACTACATGGAAACTGAACAACCTGCTCCTGAATGACTATTGGGTACATAATGAAATGAAGGCAGAAATAAAGATGTTCTTTGAAACCAACGAGAACAAAGACACAACATACCAGAATCTCTGGGACATATTCAAAGCAGTGTGTAGAGGGAAATTTATAGCACTAAATGCCCACAAGAGAAAGCAGGAAAGATGCAAAACTGACACCCTAACATCATAACCCTCTTTTATGTGGTCACTCAGGGACTCAGGCTGTTGAGGGCTCTGCCATCATGAATGGGTGGCCTCCAAGGTCATCCTAAGAGTTATCTCCATTCTAACCAGTCCAGCCAGAAAGGCAGAACAGGCATGGAGGAGAAAGATATCCAAGGATAAATCATCCTCTTAAAGTCATTGTAGGCTGGGCACGGTGGCTCACGCTTGTAATCCCAGCACTTTGGGAGGCCGAGGCGGGCAGATCACGAGGTCAGGAGATTGAGACCATGGTGAAACCCTGTCTCTACTAAAAAATACAAAAAAAAAA
>NW_026652303.1:1428454-1536017 GCF_009828535.3 Hylobates moloch | reverse complement strand
AAAAAAAAAAAAAAAAGTCATTGTAGCATTGTGAAAGGGCTCTTTTCACAAAACAAGGATACAGTCCATGTTTTCAAGAGTTTACATTTTAATAGCCACAGTACAAAGAAGCTAAGATAGTCTCGTGATTCATCATCCTGGCTGTTAATGGAGAGTTTTTTAAAAGCACTGGTGTCAGGGCTCCACCCTCAGCTTCCAATCATCAGGTTTGGATGGAAGCTGACAGCTGCATCTTGTAAAACTCCACAGGAGATTCTGAGAGACAGACAAGTTTGAGATTCACAAACCTTAAGAGAAAAATCTCCTTGAATTGCCAGTAACAAACTACCAGTCTAATAAAACATACATGTTCCTTTGACTACTCTTAAATGAAACAAATAGTAATAATTTACCTGTACATATAATTAAAAATTTAATGTATTTTATAACCATCATATAAAGGAGAAATAATATTAAACTATACTAAAATAAAATGATATATATTTCAATGCAGATGCCCAAGCTTGACTAAAGTAGGAAACATAATAAAGTAATACAATACTTATATGTACTTATAATGAATGTTTGGATATGAGAAGATGATCAGAGGCTTTTTGTCCAAGAAGTACAGGCATATGAAAAAGTAGAGCAAGAGATGGACACCAGATTGAGAAAACTAAAAACTAAACAACCTATTTGTGTATGATAAAAGGAGAGAAAAAAATTAATTGATTAGTAAAAATATGCTACCATGTGGTCTGAATGTTTGTCCCTTCCAAAACTCATGTTGAAATTTAATCCCCAATGTGGCAGTATTGAGAAGTGGGCCCTTTAAGAGGTGATTGGTTCAAGAAGGTTCTGTGCTCATGAGTGGTTGAAACCATTCACGGAATAATGGGTTAATGGGTCAATGAATTATCCCAGGAATGGGACTGGTAGCTTTATAAGAGAAGGAAGAGTGCTAGCACACTCAGCCTCCTTGCCATGTGAGCCACCTCGGGACCCCGCAGAGTCCCTATCAGAAAGAAGGCCCTCACCCAATGTGTCCCCTTGACCTAGGACTTCTCAACCTCCATAACTGTAGGAAATGAATTCCTTTTCTTTGTAAATTATCCAGTTTCAGGTATTCTGTTATAAACAACAGATAATGGGCTAAAACACATGCCAAGAAAATTGAAAGACTGTGGAAGTGAAAGAAGAATAAAAAATGAAGTAATTTTGCAAATGAGTCTGGCTTTGTTATAAGTGTATTGTCAAAGTGATTCCCTTTGTTATAAGACGAAAAAGAGCCAAAATGGATAGAAACTTTTATCCTATCTTAATATCCCACTACATTCAAGGCAAATATTCAATCAGTCTCCAGAACTTAACAAGGCCTTGGAGATTATATCCTTTGGATGAGCAACGGAGAAGACAAGATGGATTGGAAAAAGAAACAAACAAACAAAAAAACATGTAAGAGGCTATCAGGAAGAGTGTAGGAAAACTCTGGAGGTGATGTCAATGTAAAACAGAGAGATATAAACCTCAAAATAATTTTAATATGTACATTGCACAAAAATGGATTTCTTATCACGTTACAAATTTATTTTAAAACATATAGGAGGCAATAACAATATTTCATTGATGTATACTATTTTGTAACTGTTGGCTCTAATTTTATTTAGTAGTCTTACATCTCCTCTCTACATATTTACATCCAGTTGTATTGTTTTTGTAGTACCTGTTCAACTGCACTGAAATCATTTCAATTAAATGCATGGTTGAAAAGCTGACATAATACATTGAATTGCCAAATTGCATAAAGTGAATAAGCTATTTAATAATTTGGAGAAAATATATTCCATTTAAACTTCCTTCTCTATAACCAATTCATATACTGGACCTTTTGGGCACAGCCATGTGAACGCTTTTCAAAACTTTTCACTACTTTTTTTTTTTTTTGAGATGGAGTCTCACTCTGTCACCCAGGCTGGAGTGCAGTGGTGCGATCTCGGCTCACTGCAACCTCCACCTCCCAGGTCCAAGCGATTCTCCTGCCTCAGCCTCCCGAGTAGCTGGGATTACAGGCAGCTGACACCACACTTGACTAATTTTTGTATTTTTAGTAGAGACAGGATTTCACCATGTTGGCCAGAATGGTCTTGAACTCCTCACCTCAAGTGATCTGCCTGCCTCGGCCTCCCAAAGTGCTGGGTTACAGGCATGAGCCATTGCACCCAGCCACTTTAGATTTTTATTTGTAGTAGATTTAGTTCAGTAGGGCATTTGAGAGGCAAAGGAACTGGAACAAATCCTTCATTGTTTGAGACTGTCTTGCACATTGTAGGACATCCAGTACAGTCCCTTCCACGAAGTGGCAGCAGCAGCCTCGGGCTGTCCAAACACCCTGTTAGGGACAGTGCCACTCCCAGAACCACAAAAGAACCACAATCATAGGAGAAGCGTACAACAAACATGGTGTTCATTGGACGGTCAGCTTCGGTGGCACTTTTGAGCAAGCACGCTATTTGGTTGTAGAATGAGTCCCTGGCAGGGCACCCGAAAGGCTGATGTGTGACTCATCCCTAGGACCTCTGAGAATGCTGAAAGCTCCTCCTTCTCCAAGCTGAGTGGCAGCTTTCTGGTCCAGACTACTTAAATTGTGACTTGAGGAATTTTCTTCACTTTTTCCTTTGAGTCATTCTGTTTTTGATCAAGATGTGATAGAATGAAAGACTGTCTCCAGCCAGAAAGAAAATCTGGCCCGGCTTGAAGAGTTTGTCCTCAAGCATCTGGTAAGCCATAGGCATCAGCATCTCTCACTTCTCCAGGGACACTTAGGCGTGTCCCCCATCTCCATGGAGGCCCATGGCAAGGGGACCCCTAGTTGTACTAGAGCTTCCTTTTGGGCACAGCCACACGGCACAGGCACTGCAGTGTACAGCACAACTCCTCCAGTTTCTGGAAGACTCCATTATCTAGAAAGGTGCTGAGAAATGGAAAAGGGAGTTCCTCTGGGGTGAAGATGGAAAGAGGAAAAGGAAGGGAGAATGTCCTAGCAAAATGAGAGAAGGTGAGGGACAGCAGAATTGAGAGTGAGGGAGACGGAGAGAGCAAGAGACTGGGTTGAGATGTCTTGTACATGGGGGTGTCCTAGTGGCTTCCTCCCCTTTCATTTGTACCACTCAGTTTCCCCAGACTCTTCCTAAATATCCCCTTATTGGCTACAAGATCCAGAATGCCTAGAAGCTCAGATTTGCTGACAGCACCTCAAGACTGGATAATGACATATAGATTTTTTCTTGTTTCCATCTTTGGGATTTGGAGCAATCTCCAGAGCTGCAAAAGCCTACCGTGTTGCGATAATATTTTTGAGGGTCCACACTGTCTGCTCACTTGCTCTGTGCTGCTGGGCACAGTGGTGTGGCCATCCAGGGTGGGAGAGATCACCTGGGATATGGAAATTACCAGCAGCCCTGTTTTGCTCTTGCAGTGGTTGCCAAAGCACACGAAGCATTCTGGGAATCTGAATTTCTGTTGTTTCTCCCAAATGGCCCCTGAAGGGCAACAGGCAGCAAACATGGACCACATTTTGCCAGAAAAGTCCAGAAAGAAGATGGCTGCTGTTGTCAACTATTGGCATTTCATCAGGACCTATTTTTATTTCTCAGTATATTTGCACAACTAGGAAGCATCTGCTGACAAGGATGAGATGATAAGCTGTATTGATGCCAAAACAGGACTAGAAAAACAGGCTTGTTCTGCAAATGGCCTGCATCCTGAGAGTCCGTGTTAAGAACATTCTCTCTCTGCAGGCAATATCTGCTCTTAAAATATTAACACTTGAAAGGAAGTAAGGCTTGGAATCCTTAGCATAGTCATGCACATACTAGGTTCTCAGTAAGTGCATGCTGGATGAAGGAACCCACACACACCTTAAGGAAGATGGAACATTGGCAGCCCAAGAAAAAAGTCACTCCCCAGAGGCCGAGTGCCATGTCTTTGACCTCCATTGGCAAGGTCATGGTGAAATGCTGACTCTCGGGGTCGCTGAGGTCCCAGCACAGTGTGCCTTCACACCGTGCAAACAATAAGAAGAGAAGAGATGCACACATGTCACCTTTCCAGGCAGGAACATCCAAGCTGTTTGAGTCTCCATTCTGTGGTTTTCTTGAACAAGAAAGGGATTATTGGTGAATGAGGCCGGCATCCTGGGTGGGAACAAAAAAGGAAATTGGTAGAAAGTGCATCATCCAAGTTGGTCTAACTCAGTGCTGTGGCTTGGGCGGGTTCCTAGGATATCCAGCCGGAGGCAGGGGCTCTAGGGGATGTGAGGCTGCACTGGGTATGATGACACAGAGGACTGTGAGAGGCAGAGACAAGGGGAGGTAAGCTGAGGCCCTCCTAGCCCTAACCTCCCAGCTCACACCCTCTGCTATCTGCCACCTCCAGGCCAACACCACGGCCATGGGAGGCTTGCCCATTTTTCTGATAGACACATTCTTTCTCTACCAACAGCCCACATGGAACATAAGTGAAGTAATTCAGCAATTTCCTTCTTAATCTGCTGTCTCTCTGCTGTTTACTCATTCTGTGCTGTTTGCTTTAGATCAAGGTGCCCCAGGGTACCAAAAGCTACATTATCCTATTCAACTGCGTGGAAACCAAGATCCCCACCATTCTGGTTTGTTGTTATTGTTACGTTAGTTTTAAACCTTAGCCATTTTCCATTCTGGGCAGTTACCACTCTGTTTACTATGAGTTCCTCTGTGTAGATGTTTCTCCCATTCCCAGCCTACAAACTGGTACGTGAGCAGTAACTTGTCACCATGTTATCCGCATAAAGTCAGGGATTGATAAACTTGGGAGCCTTTAGCTCTTGAAGGTGCTGATGAGGAAAGGGAGAGGGGAGGAGAAGGAATTTGTCTGTGAGATGGTCAGTGGGCTGAATAAGTGGTATGACCAAAAAGTGTTAGTATAAATACACATAATCTGGAAAAAAAAAATACCGTCATCTCCTCCCTGCAAGGTGGTGTGATTAGGCAGGATGGAGCTTATCGCTGCAGTGTTAGAAAATGCATCCTTGTAGTCCCAAAAAAGCCTGTTCCATCCTGCCCATCTCTTGTTCTCAATACTTCTTACTTCACTGTCACTCATTTTCTTCCTGTCCTTGGGTTGAGGTCTCAACCTCTTGTAATAGAATTTTTTCAGTTACAAGCGACAGAAATCCAACTCACACTATCTTAAGCAAAAAGGGGATTCACTGATACATGTGTTAGGAAGGCTATATGAAAGCTCAAAGGTCAAGTGAAAAAAATGTAAGAACTAAGACCTTGGCCGGGCGTGGTGGCTCACGCCTATAATCCCAGCACTTTGGGAGGCCGAGGCAGGTGGATCACAAGGTCAGGAGTTCGAGACCAGCCTGCCCAAGATGGTGAAACCCCATCTCTACTAAAAACACAAAAATTAGCTGGGTGTGGTGGCGGGCTCCTGTAATCCCAGCTACTTGGGAGGCTGAGGCAGAGAACTGTTTAAACCTGGGAGGCAGAGGTTGCAGTGAGTTGAGATTGCGCCACTGCATTCCAGCCTGGGTGGCAGAGTGAGACTCTGTCTCAAAACAAACAAACAAACAAACAAAAAAAAACTAAGACCTTGTGACTACTACCTGCTACCTGGATCTCTTCTCTCTCTCTCTCTCTCTCTCTCTCTCCCTCATTCACCCGCCACACTATCACCTCTGCTTGTTGTCAGTAGTTTCCTTTCTGCAGACAGGAGTTCCATGTGCTGGGAAGAGGGCCATTCAGAGCCCTGTATTCTCATCCTCCCAGTTTAGCAACGCTAGACTGTTGTCTCACAACCTCATATACAATCTCAGAAATAGGCTCTTATTTTCTGGCTCGAGGCTATCCAGAAGCACCAGGCGCTGCGATGGTCTCACTTTCTGTCCTGGATCTATCTGTGGGGCCCAGAGAGCAGGATCTATTTCAGAAAATAGGCAAGAGAGGAAAAACTTACGTGGCCGTAAAAAACAGCGGTTTTCAAGGTGGCCTATACCCATCCACATCATAAACTTTTCTGCTGAGGCTTAAAAGTGCTTAGACTTCAAACTTGATCTAAAACAGAAATCCTACCTGGAAAAATCACCTTCCAGTCACTTAGCCAATCGCTCATCACTCTGTCTCTGAATCTCACCACGAGTTTCACACATCTCCCGAGAGAGCGTCTCCTTTATCATTACCACATGTGGAGTCAGCAGATTGGGTCTCATCTAAGCTCTGCCTACCTACTATCCGAGTTCCCTAGCAGGTTAGTGACTTTCTCTGCCCTTTTGTTTCTTGATGTGAAAAGGAACAACCGTGGCTGCTCACAGGGTTGTCAGTTACATGGTCAATTACATTACATGGACAATTCATGTTGGTGTCAGACCTGTCTGAGAAAAGGTGGCCCATGTTACCATGACAGGCCCCAAGGCTAACAGCCCCTTTCTGGGTCATGGCTCACACAAAGGAGCCCCCTTTGGTTTGCTGGTGCTCTGAGACTTGCATATGCATTAGGAATTTTACATTGTAACTCGGTTTCAAATGGGTCCAGAGCATCCGCATTGCTAGACTACTGTGCTGAGGAAGGGCACTGGCTCATTATTACATCCCATGAACACTCTGGGTCTCCTAGACCTCATCCTCTTTGAGCTTCTCTCTCTCACTCTCTCTCTGCGCATTCAGGAGTGTACACATTTCTGTCCAGCACCCTGAAGTCTCTGGAAGAGAAGGACCATATCCACCGAGTCCTGGACAAGATCACAGACACTTTGATCCACCTGATGGCCAAGGCAGGCCTGACCCTGCAGCAGCAGCACCGGCGGCTGGCCCAGCTCCTCCTCATCCTCTCCCACATCAGGCACATGAGGTGAGGCATCTGTGGGCTTCCTACAGGAGAGACATAAAGAAAACATGCCCCCAAACCTATGTGACAGCTGGCCGGGAAGGACTGGTGCCTGCATTTGGAGAGTGCACTTGTGACAGTTCCTGGCACAGAATAAGCATAAATGCTATAGGAAGACAGAAGAGAGAGGTTTTAAATCTGCGAGGGTCACAGGGCAAGTGTCAGAGAAAGCATAGAGGAAGCGATACTTACGCTTGGTTTAAAGCATGTGCTTTGGGGCAGGGGTTTAGAGATTGGGTTCAGTGTGCAAATAGGAGGGGGGAGCCAATCAAGAGAAGTCTGTGAGCGTACACATCCCCTGAAGACACTGGGTACGTCTGTTCTGGTCCCTGTGTACACTTAGATATCCTAAATGAGAGACCCTGGGGCCAGATGCCTCACGGAGAGTCAATGTTGACTCCTTCATACATGTTGAACCCCTTCTTGTCACCCCCATTTTGCCATTACCCTAGTCTAAGCCACCATCATTTTCTGTGCCAGCCACCGGACATGTATCCCTGCCTGTAATCTAGATCCTTTCTAGATCATTCTCCACGATGTGTCCAGAGTGATCATTCTAGAACCAAATCGGATGTCATCCTCCTGCTTAAAACCCTTAAGTTCTCATTGCTTTTAGATAAAAGTATAAACCCTTTCACTTTGTTTTTAGTACTCCTTATGATTCAGCCCTTACTTAGCTTACGAGGACTTCCTCATGTCTGAGCTCTAGCCATAATAGCTGACTGTTGGATGAGTCATCTGGGGAAGGTTCTTCTTCAGGCTGCAGATTGGCGGGCAGCCCTCCTGACCTCAGCTGGGCTCCCTCACACATCTGGGAGGCAGCTGCCTGAGGCCAGGGTGACTCTGCTCTATGCCTCATATCTCCTATCCTCCTTGTACCCACATGTTAGCTGGGACATGTTCTCATCGCCACGGCAGAGGCATGAGAAAGTGATCCTGTTTGTGCAGGTGCATTTTACTCTTTTCTTTCACTCATGTCCACTGACATTTCATTGGCCAAGCAAGCATGTGGGGTGTCCAGAGTCAAAGACGGACATGTTGCCGGGGGCGTGACTATTTCTGAGCGATTATCTAACCTATCATAGCTCAGATCTCACTCCTTGCAGGAAGCATCTCCTAATCCTTAAGACCTAGTTGGAACTTACACTCTGTTCTTCCCTATGGTTACCGCCCATTTTACTATTTTTCTGCCCATTTAGACTGACAACTCTGGGAGCCATCATTGCAATATGGCTTGCTTACCCGATATCACTTAGCACGATGCACAGCACATAGTAAATACTCAACAAATGTTTTCTGTAAGAGCTAAGGAAGGATATCAGCAGAGAAAATAGAGTCTTTCTATGCCAAAAGGTGAAAGTGGCCTCATTTCCATTCCGTTGTCCTGTAATTTGGCTAGCCAAAAGCTTAGTGGATACCATTCCCATAAGTAGACCTCATCTGCAGGGAAGAGATGGGGAGTCTGCTGGGTTATTTATTGCAGACTCCAGCAGGACCACAACAATGATTCAAAGTGATGACACTAGAAGGACAGGTGCCAATGGGTGATGAAGCCACAACGACGATGTCAAGTGGTATCACTAAAAGGACAGGTACTCATGGGTGATGAAGCCTACATGACCTTGGGGTTACACCAGGACCCTAGGAATGAAACAGATTCCTTCTCTTAGTGGCTATGAGGGAAGGCCTATGATGTCTTAAGGAGGTTGGATTCGATCATTTTTAAGGGACCTTCAAATCCTTAGACTGTGATTCAAATGGCAAGGAGTTTGCTCCATTAAAGTCCCAGGCACCACCCTTTCCAGAGACAACCTTAAAAAATTATTAGCTCCTGGGAAAATAGATGTATCTTATTTTCTTTGTATCCCTCACAGTGCCATATGTGAAAACTTACATATGGTGTATGCCCGCAACATTACTACTGAGTGAGTGAACAAAGAAATGGGGGAATGAATGGATGAACAAATGGCTCATGGCAGGCTTTTCCCTGCCCTGTGAATTTGGCTTCTACTTGGTAAGAAGGTGATTGCAATCTCTGTTCTCAGGGTTCCCCAAGGATCCCTGTGTAACAGACGAAGGAATCACGTCTGTCAGGTAGAGTAGGTGACTGCATTCAGAGTATACATTTCCAGTCTTCCCTGTCTTTTTCTTTTGATGAGTATTATAGAGAGGGAAGCCGTGAGTGGATTAGATGCCAAAAACTCTGGCTGAGAGAATAACCTTACCCTGGAGGAAACTATTAGCTTTGACTCTGAGCTGGGAATTTCAGGGATGTTGTAGATTCAACGCATTGCAGTTGGGTGTTTTTATTTGTTGAAAGGAATTGCTGAATTTTCAAATCCATTAACTGCTTGTCAGCATTAGCAAGCCTAATTAGTTAATACTAAGTAAATTTGCACTAAATATACAACCCTGGCTGATTTTACTGGCCACGTCTGGCAGAGGGCAGTTTCTGTTGGAATCATGTGAAAAACTGGAGAGAGGTTGCTTCTCTTTCTCTCTCTCCTTCTGTCTCTCTCTGACCCACACACACATATACACACACACACACACACACACACACACACACAATTGTAATAATAATAATATTTTGGTTCCTCACTGCAGCCATTCTAAATCACAGAAGTCTATTTTGTTAAGTAAGCTTGGCCCCAGCCATATGTTGCTACTCAGAGAATTTAGTATCAGATTTCATCTGACTGTAAACGTGAATCATCAGGTTGCATGAGGAACACAGTGGCAGATCCAGGGGGCATTTAACTTTTATAGCATTTTAAATGAAAGAAAAAAAAGTAACACTTAAACAAGTAATTTAGACGATGTTGTAGGCCCTCAATAGCTTTGATATTGTGTTTTCATGGCAGGTCTCCAACTTGAGCTGAATTTTCCCCTACTAAAAATGTAAATTTTTCTAAGACATTCTCTTGGCCCTGCTACTCATGATACATATTTCTTTTAAAAGAAATTTCAAACTAGATAATAGTTGTTCTCCTCCCCACACCCGCCACCAGTAGTGTGGTGGAGCAGCAGAATTGTGGCTAGTGGAGGAGAACAGAGGAGGAGAGTAGGGAAAGGAGAATGCCATTTGCCTACGTTTCCCTCTGCCCATTTCCCCCTGCCTATTTCCCCTCTTGTTTTCCTAAACATGAACTGAGCTCTGGGCACTGTTTGAGGCCTAGCGGGGGACAGGATAAAGCCTGCTTCTCTAGGAATTCGCACTGAGGGTGTGAGTGTCTGGACGTGTGTGTTTGGAGGCGGGGAGAATAAACACAAATAAATAAAAGGGAGAATTTCAGGTAGTGATAAGTGTGCTAAGAAAAACAGAACAGTGTGAAGGAGGAAGGCTGAGACTGCGGAGGCTTGAGGCTGTTGCCACTGGGTAGCGGTAGGCCTTTCTGAGGAGGCGGCATTTGAAGACCGGAGGAAGGTTCATCCCAGGAAGTAGGAACAGCAAGTGTAGGTCCCCTAAGTCTTGGGGGAGCTTAGTTCCTTTAAGAGCAGCACAAAAATCAGTGTGGCTCTGGAGAGTGGGTTAGGGGAGACAGGCAGGAAGAGTTTGGAGACATGGATGGAAGCTGGACCAGTTGGGCCTTGTAGAACATGGAAAGACATTTAGATTGTATTCTGAGTTAAATGGGAAGTGACGTGAGAGATTTAACAATGGAGCGTCTTGAACTGCTTTGCTTTACGCATTTAAAATATCCACTCCTGCTTGGCTGAATATCTCCTGTTCTCTTTTTAGATGCATTGGCGATCCTATTTGAATGCATTTAGATCCTATTGGAGGGGAATAGGATCTCATTTGAGGCCGCGGAGGGCCATGGAAGTCACCTGCATAGCAAATACCCTGAAAGTGGCTGCAGGGGGCGTGTGAGGGTGGGGACGCCCTCGTAGAAGGTGGAAAATGAAAACCACACGGCCATGAGTTCCAGATTAGGGCTTCTGAAAGCCCTCAGCTTTCCCAGCTCCCATCCTAAAGTGGGTCTTTAAACAGGAAGAAAGATTGGCTGCTAAGTGTCTTTGGAGTTCCTCTTCCTTCCCCTTCTAGGGATTTCAGCACCCCTGGGGCTCGAGTTGGCTCTAAAGTGGTCCTCTCTGTGTCTTCCCACCCACAGTAACAAAGGCATGGAGCATCTGTACAGCATGAAGTGCAAGAACGTGGTGCCCCTCTATGACCTGCTGCTGGAGATGCTGGACGCCCACCGCCTACATGTGCCCGCTAGCCGTGGAGGGGCGCCCATGGAGGAGACCGACCAAAGCCACTTGGCCACCGCGGGCTCTACTTCATCGCATTCCTTGCAAAAGTATTACATCACGGGGGAGGCAGAGGGTTTCCCTGCCACAGTCTGAGAGCTCCCCGGCTCCCACATGGTTCAGATAATCCCTGCTGCATTTTACCCTCATCATGCACCACTTTAGCCAAATTCTGTCTCCTGCATACACTCCGGCATGCATCCAACACCAATGGCTTTCTAGATGAGTGGCCATTCATTTGCTTGCTCAGTTCTTAGTGGCACATCTTCTGTCTTCTGTTGGGAACAGCCAAAGGGATTCCAGGGCTAAATCTTTGTAACAGCTCTCTTCCCCCTTTGCTATGTTACTAAGCGTGAGGATTCCTGTAGCTCTTCACAGCTGAACTCAGTCTATGGGTTGGGGCTCAGATGACTCTGTGCATTTAAGCTACTTGTCGAGACCCAGGCCTGGAGAGTAGACATTGCACCTCGGATAAGCACTTTTTAAATGGCTCTAAGAATAAGCCACAGCAAAGAATTTAAAGTGGCTTCTCTAATTGGTGACTTGGAGAAAGCTAGGTCAAGAGTTTATTATAGCACCCTCTTGTATTCCTATGGCAATGCATCCTTTTATGAAAGTGGTACACCTTAAAGCTTTTATATGACTGTAGCAGAATATCTGGTGATTGTCAATTCATTTCCCCTATAGGAATACAAGGGGCACACAGGGAAGGCAGATCCCCTAGTTGGCAAGACTATTTTAACTTGATACAATGCAGCTTCAGATGTGCTGAAAGCTGTGCCTCTGGCTTTCCGGTCATGGGTTCCAGTTAATTCATGCCTTCCATGGACCTATGGAGAGCAGCAAGTTGATCTTAGTTAAGTCTCCCTGTATAAGGGATAAGTTCCTGATTTTTGTTTTTATTTTTGTGTTACAAAAGAAAGCCCTCCCTCCCTGAACTTGCAGTAAGGTCAGCTTCAGGACCTGTTCCGATGGGCGCTGTACTTGGATCTTCCCAGCGTGTGTGTGCCTTACACAGGGGTGAACTGTTCACTGTGGTGATGCATGATGAGGGTAAAGGGTAGTTGAAAGGAGCAGGGGCCCTGGTGATGCATTTAGTCCTGGGGCATGGAGCTGAACAGTACTTGTGCAGGATTGTTGTGGCTGCTAGAGAACAAGAGGGAAAGTAGGGCAGAAACTGGATACAGTTCTGAGGCACAGCCAGACTTGCTCAGGGTGGCCCTGCCACAGGCTGCAGCTACCTAGGAACATTCCTTGCAGACCCCGCATTGCCCTTGGGGGTGCCCTGGGATCCCTGGGGTAGTCCAGCTCTTCTTCATTTCCCAGCGTGGCCCTGGTTGGAAGAAGCAGCTGTCACAGCTGCTGTAGACAGCTGTGTTCCTACAATTGGCCCAGCACCTGGGGCACGGGAGGAGGATGGGGACCGTTGCTGTCACTACTCAGGCTGACTGGGGCCTGGTCAGATTACATATGCCCTTGGTTGTTCAGAGCTAATTCAAAATCAGGGTTTGGTTCGGGGATGAAAATCCTCCCCCTTCCTCCCCCGCAGCCCCGCTCCCTACCGCCTCCACTCCTGCCAGCTCATTTCCTTCAATTTCCTTTGACCTATAGGCTAAAAAAGAAAGGCTCATTCCAGCCACAGCGCAGCCTTCCCTGGGCCTTTGCTTCTCTAGCACAATTATGGGTTACTTCCTTTTTCTTCACAAAAAAGAATGTTTATTTTCCTCTGGGTGACCTTATTGTCTATAATTGAAACTCTATTGAGAGGTGGTGTCTGTGTCAGCCAATGACCCAGGTGAGCTGCTCGGGCTTCTCTTGGTATGTCTTGTTTGGAAAAGTGGATTTCATTAATTTCTGATTGTCCAGTTAAGTGATCACCAAAGGACTGAGAATCTGGGAGGGCAAAAAAAAAAAAAAAAAGTTTTTATGTGCACTTAAATTTGGGGACAATTTTATGTATCTCTGTTAAGGATATGTTTAAGAACATAATTCTTTTGTTACTGTTTGTTTAAGAAGCACCTTAGTTTAAGAAGCACCTTATATAGTATAATATATATTTTTTTGAAATTACATTGCTTGTTTATCAGACAATTGAATGTAGTAATTCTGTTCTGGATTTAATTTGACTGGGTTAACATGCAAAAACCAAGGAAAAATATTTAGTTTTTTTTTTGTATACTTTTCAAGCTACCTTGTCATGTATACAGTCATTTATGCCTAAAGCCTGGTGATTATTCATTTAAATGAAGATCACATTTCATATCAACTTTTGTATCCACAGTAGACAAAATAGCACTAATCCTGATGCCTATTGTTGGATATTGAATGACAGACAATCTTATGTAGCAAAGATTATGCCTGAAAAAGAAAATTATTCAGGGCAGCTAATTTTGCTTTTACCAAAATATCAGTAGTAATATTTTTGGACAGTAGCTAATGGGTCAGTGGGTTCTTTTTAATGTTTATACTTAGATTTTCTTTTAAAAAAATTAAAATAAAACAAAAAAATTTTTCTAGGACTAGATGATGTAATACCAGCTAAAGCCAAACAATTATACAGTGGAAGGTTTTACATTATTCATCCAATGTGCTTGTATTCATGTTAAGATACTACTACATTTGAAGTGGGCAGAGAACATCAGATGATTGAAATGTTCGCCCAGGGGTCTCCAGCAACTTTGGAAATCTCCTTGTATTTTTACTTGAAGTGCCACTAATGGACAGCAGATATTTTCTGGCTGATGTTGGTATTGGGTATAGGAACATGATGAAGAAAAACTCTTGCCTCTGCTTTCCCCCACTCTGAGGCAAGTTAAAATTTAGAAGATGTGATTTATCTGGGGGCTCAGGTATGGTGGGGAAGTGGATTCAGGAATCTGGGGAATGGCAAATATATTAAGAAGAGTATTGAAAGTATTTGGAGGAAAATGGTTAATTCTGGCACCTGGGGTGTGCACCAGGGTTCAGTAGAGTCCACTTCTGCCCTGGAGACCACAAATCAACTAGCTCCATTTACAGCCATTTCTAAAATGGCAGCTTCAGTTCTAGAGAAGAAAGAACAACATCAGCAGTAAAGTCCATGGAATAGCTAGTGGTCTGTGTTTCTTTTCGCCATTGCCTAGCTTGCCGTAATGATTCTGTAATGCCATCATGCAGCAATTAGGAGAGGCTAGGTCATCCAAAGAGAAGACCCTATCAATGTAGGTTGCAAAATCTAACCCCTAAGGAAGTGCAGTCTTTGATTTGATTTCCCTAGTAACCTTGCAGATATGTTTAACCACGCCATAGCCCATGCCTTTTGGGGGCTGAACAAATAAGGGACTTACTGATAATTTACTTTTGATCACATTAAGGTGTTCGCACCTTGAAATCTTATACACTGAAATGGCCATTGATTTAGGCCATTGGCTTAGAATACTCCTTCCCCTGCATGACACTGATTACAAATCCTTTCCTATTCATACTTTCCAATTATGAGATGGACTGTGGGTACTGGGAATGATCACTAACACCATAGTAATGTCTAATATTCACAGGCAGATCTGCTTGGGGAAGCTAGTTATGTGAAAGGCAAATAGAGTCATACAGTAGCTCGAAAGGCAACCATAATTCTCTTTGGTGCAGGTCTTGGGAGCGTGATCTAGATTACTCTGCACCATTCCCAGGTTAATCCCCTGAAAACTTACTCTCAACTGGAGCAAATGAACTGTGGTCCCAAATATCCATCTTTTCAGTAGCATTAATTATGCTCTGTTTCCAACTGCATTTCCTTTCCAATTGAATTAAAGTGTGGCCTCGTTTTTAGTCATTTAAAATTGTTTTCTAAGTAATTGCTGCCTCTATTATGGCACTTCAATTTTGCACTGTCTTTTGAGATTCAAGAAAAATTTCTATTCTTTTTTTTGCATCCAATTGTGCCTGAACTTTAAAAATATGTAAATGCTGCCATGTTCCAAACCCATCATCAGTGTGTGTGTTTAGAGCTGTGCACCCTAGAAACAACATATTGTCCCATGAGCAGGTGCCTGAGACACAGACCCCTTTGCATTCACAGAGAGGTCATTGGTTATAGAGACTTGAATTAATAAGTGACATTATGCCAGTTTCTGTTCTCTCACAGGTGATAAACAATGCTTTTTGTGCACTACATACTCTTCAGTGTAGAGCTCTTGTTTTATGGGAAAAGGCTCAAATGCCAAATTGTGTTTGATGGATTAATATGCCCTTTTGCTGATGCATACTATTACTGATGTGACTCGGTTTTGTCGCAGCTTTGCTTTGTTTAATGAAACACACTTGTAAACCTCTTTTGCACTTTGAAAAAGAATCCAGCGGGATGCTCGAGCACCTGTAAACAATTTTCTCAACCTATTTGATGTTCAAATAAAGAATTAAACTAAAGACAACAAGTTTGTTTTTTGTAAGCTCCGCTTCTTGCTAGCAGTTCACCACTGATCATCTAAAATCAAGGTGGTTAAACGATCTGTAACACACAGCGAGTCTGAATGCTAAGGCCTCTCCTCACCTGACTCCCTCTGCCCAACACCCCCAGGTGTATCAGGAAGTGTGTGGACACTGTGGTCAGGCAGAACTGGCCTCAATTCTTGGCTTCACCACTTACAAATTTTATGATCATTGGCAATTGATTTTTCAGAGTTTCGGCCTCCTTATCAACAATATGATGATAAATAATAACACCTAATTCACAGGATGGTGGTGAGGACTAACTGAGGTGCTCATTAAACATAGTTGCTGTTTTTTCAATGCCTGGCCCAACTCCTTCCCTGTGAGGGAGAAGAAGGATGCTTGAGAGTGGTTATTTATGAATGAATGAGTGAATGGAAGAATGAGTGATCTGAAAGGATATAATTAGCTTAAAAACCTCCCCCTCATTCTGAAGGTAAAGCAGGAATAATTGGTCCACCCCCACCCCAGGTTTCCATTTCAGGACTCCCTTCCCTTTTTAGAGCTACCTGCGTGCTTCCTTTACCCATTTTCTCAGATTTAACTGATGAATTGGGAGGGGGTGGGTATAGGACTTACTGAGATGCAACATAATACTCACACAGGCTCTGCAGCTAGATTACAGTTTGAATCTTCATTCTACCTTTTTTTTTTCTTTGGCATCACCTTGGGCAAGTTAAGTTCCCTGGGCCTCAGTTTCTTGACTTGTAAAGAGAGATGACAGTACATCTGCCTGGAAGGGTTCTTATGAAGACCACATGTTTCGCTCATGAAGAGTATGGAAGGACCGTGGCTGACACTGCTTCTCCCTTTCCAGAGTCTTCTGAAACTGCACGTTGGACTCATTTCTTTATTAGGATGGTTTGAGGGTCTTCTTATTGTGTGAGTCACATGGATTTCAGGAAGCTAATTCATTTTCTTGTCCAAGCATTCCCTTGGCAAGTTCTTCAATCCCTGTTTTCAATGATTTCCTCATTTCTGAAATAGAAACAAGAATAGCACTTACCCTATAGCAGTACTGTGAAGATTACAAGAGCGGACATGTGAAGTGCCCAGGATAGTACCGCACATAGTCAGCACTCAATCCACGTTAGCTATTTTCATCACAATTATTGTTGCCCTGTCTGAGCATCTACATTTAATAGAATGACGGATATGTTTACATTTACATTTGCCATGTTATTATCGTTTTGTACATGCCTCCTGTCTTTGTACCTCTGTTCTTACTGCTTTTCGTTGTTTTAGTGATATTATGGTACAATAAGAAATACATATTTGGTCTCTGGCCCCAGTTTCTGAGACAATTTCTAAAACTCTTGTAGACAGAGGTGCTAGGAGGCTCTTTTGTTCTAATATTTGGTCTTTGACCCTGGTTTCTAACACAGAGCTCCCAAATCCCTTGGAATTTCCTGGGCAATAGAAACTTCTTCGGTTCTAATGAGGCAGCCCCTGGTGGGCTCCTGGATAACCTCAGGATTGGGAATCAGCCATGGGATTAAAGGGTTGGAACTTTCAGCTCTACCCTTCGACCTCTGGAGAGGCTCTTGAGCCTCCGCGTCCTCTCCGGGTGCGCCGTCTTCCAGACAGCCCCAAGTGTTCACCAACCTAGAAGCTCTCTCAACACTGTCCTCCTGGGTTTTTTATGGAGGCTTCATTACATAGACATGATTAATTACATCAGTGGCCACTGATGATCTATTCAACCATCAGCCCCTCTCATTTCTTCCTGTGGATTTGAGTTACTGTCTGGTGTCATTTTCTTTTGGCCTGAAGCAATTCATTTAGTATTTTTTGTAAGGTGGGTCTACTAGTAACAAATTATCTTGATCTTTGTTTACCTGGTAATATGTTAATTCCACCTTCATTTTTGAAGAGCGGTTTGTAGTTTTTCTGAATGTGGAATTCCTGATTGATGGTCATTGATGTTTTTGTTTCTTTCAGCACTTTTTGTTTTGTTTTGTTTTTCGAGACAGGGTGTTGCTCTCTCACCCAGGCTGGAGTGCAGTGGCGCAATCTCAGCTCACTGCAGCCTCCGTGTTCCAGGCTCAAGTGATCCTTCCACCTCAGCCTCCCGAGTAGCTGGAACTACAGGCATGTACCACCAAACCCAGCTAATTTTGTTTGTTTATTTATTAATTTATTGTAGAGATGAGGTCTCATTATGTTGCCCAGGCTGGTCTTGAACTCCTGGGCTCAAGCAATGCTCCTGCCTTGGCCTCCGAAGGTGCTGAGATTACAAGTGTGAGCCACCATGCCCTGCCCAGCACTTTGTATATGTCATCCCATTGCCTTCAGGCCTCCATTGCTTCCAGTACAAAATCAGAGCCACCCATGTTTTGATGCTCACCTGTATCTGACAGGTTACTTTTTCTTTATTGCTTTTATCTTTGAACAGTATGACTATAATGTGTTTAGGTGTAGATCTTTTTGTATATATTCTACTTGGGAGTCACTGAACCTCTTGAATGTGTAAAGTGATGTTTTTCATCAAACTTGGGAAGTTTTCAGCCATTGTTTTTTCAAGTAATGTTTCTCCCCCTTTATCTCTCCCCTCCCTTGCTGAGACTCTCTTTACATATATGTTGGTATGCTTGATGTCAATCTCACAAATTTCTGAGCATTTATTTATTTTCTTTTGCCTTTTTTCCTCTCTATTCTTCAAATTACATAAATTCTATTCATTTATCTTCCAGGGACTGTTTTTTTTTCTTCTGCCTTCTTGAATCTGAGGTTGAGCTCTTCTAGTGAATTTTCATTTCCATTATCGTACATTTCAACTACAGAATAAAAATTGATTTTTTAAAACTTATTTCTGTCTCCTGAGAATTCCCATTTGTTGATTCATTGTTGTCATACTTTAATTCTTTAAACATGGTTTCCTTCAGATATTTAAGCATATTTATTATAGCTACATGAAGTCTTTGCTAAATCCAGCATCTGGGGAACACATAGTTTCTTTTGACCTCTGCTATTCCTGAGTATAGGTCACATTTCCCTGTTTCTTTACATATGTCCTAATTTTTATTGAAAACTGAACATTTTAGATACTCTGTTGTAGCAACTCTGTATTCTTATTCTTCCCTGCTTGTTGCTGGTGCTGGATTTTGCTGTTTTTATTCATTTTTAAAATAACTCACCTGAGTTAAATATATGAGACTTGCCTCTACTACTGTTTGGCCTCTGATGTTTCTGCTAGGTTCTTAAATTATTATTCCTGTTTTTATTTTTAAGCTTTCTCAGAGTGCCCCTATCTCCACAGCTGAGCGTGTATCCAATGACTAGGCTCAAACACCCTAACCCAGCAAGGCTTCTGTCCTCCACCGATGGATCTGCACGTGGCTGCAGAATGCATTCAATTTTCAGGCTATTTTCAAGTCTGACTCAATTTTTGCTGGGCCCCTTTGCATCTCCTCTGCACATGCACGCAGCTCTCATGGTCAGACAGGTGTCAGGGGCTAGCTAGCCCGCGCACACTCTGATCTCCCCTAGGCATATTTGCAGCCTAAGCCAGGAATACGCTTGCCACGGCCACAACCTCAAGCTAGTGAAGACATTGGCCCTGCACACTCATCCACCAAATCAAGTGAGCTCCCCTGTGATCGCAGCAACAAAGCTGTTAGTCCTTCTACCTGCCTTGTTCTGGTGCTGACCAAACTAGGGGAGGTAAGGGTGGGAGCAGCCCCAGGCAGGTATGCCACAAATCTGCACTGTACTTATGCAAATTTCAGCAATTTTTCAATATAAACATTTCTCAGATTGTTATACATCTTTGGTCAACTTGCAGAGTGTTGAAATAGTTGTTTTTGTCAATTTTGTTCAGCCTTATAGTTTCTTTTTGGAGTGAGGGTTTACCAATACTCTCTCTCAGCCGTAGCTGGGGATCTCACCTCTCCACATACCCTGTCCATCCTTTATTTCTCTTGTCAGAACACCAAGGAGCAGATTTGTCTACATATGCCACGTGTTATTTCTGGGGATCAGCAAGGTTTTGAGAGAATACTGAGCAATCTATGGAGCTTTTAAATGTACCCATTGGAGTGTGCCAATGTAGGAATGCCTGACTGGGGCTGGATTACATATTAGGTAAAGAGCACATTCTCCAGTGTTAGATATTCTTAAGCCTTTGGGGACATTTAAACTCAGAATTACCATGTTTAGATTTGCTTCTACAAAAATACAGAATGTACGTCGTATTAGCCCATTCTCACACTGCTACAAAGAAATACCTGGGACTGGGTAATTTATAAAGAAAAGAGGTTTAATTGGCTTACAGTTCTGCAGGCTGTACAGGAAGCATGGCAGCATCTGCTCGGCTTCTGGGGAGGCCTTAGGAAATTTTCAATCATGGCAGAAGGTGAAGGGGAAGCAAGTACTTCTTATTTTGCCAGGAGAAGGCAGAGAGAGGAGGGGAGGTGCTACACACTTTTCAACAACCAGATTTCACAATAACTCACTCACTCACTATCACAAGGACAGCACCAGGGTGGATGGTGCTAACCCATTCAGGAGACCTCTGTCCCCATGATCCAATCACCTCCCACCAGGCCCCACCTCCAACACTAGGGATTACAATTTGACATGAGATGTGATGAGGACACAGATCCAAATCACATCATACTCCTTAAATAGGTAAATTTGCATAGTTTTCATTATTTGGACTATGTGCATTAAGAAGCTAGTTTTAAGTTCACATTCATGGTGGCTTACAATTAATTAAAATATTTCGGGTTGGGCGCAGTGGCTCACACCTGTAATCCCAGCACTTTGAGAGGCCAAGGCGGGTGGGTCACCTGAGGTTGGGAGTTCGAGACCAGTCTCAGCAACATGGAGAAACTCCGTCTCTACTAAAAAAAAAAAAAAAAAAGAAAGAAAAAAATACAAAATTAGCTGGGCGTGGTGGCGCATGCCTGTAATCCTAGCTTCTCAGGAGGCTGAGTCAGGAGAATCACTTGAATCCGGGAGGCGGAGGTTGCGGTGAGCCGAGATTGTGCCACTGCACTCCAGCCTGGGCAGCAAGAGCAAAACTCTGTCTCAAACAATAACAACAACAACGACAAAAACAATTGAAATATTTGTGAATACCACCAAAAGAGCAGAGCTGAGACCAGAGAAAAGCTGTTCATTCAAGACAGAGATACACTTTCTAACAGAACTGCCTATAGATAACCTGGGGCGCCGGTTGAAAGGAAGGGTGGGGAGAATTTCCTGCAACGGGAGACACCTCTGCATGGATCCATAACCATGAAGCTACAATGTTGTTGAAAAGATTCCCTCAGCAGATGGAATGTTCTTTGATTTTTCTTTCTACTCTGAGACAGCATACACACCCACATTCATACACACAAAAGCTATGGACCAGTTTTACACCACTTTTTCAGGTAATCCTCACAGCTACCATATAAGGATAAATTATTATATTTTACAGATGAAGAAACTGAGGCCTAAGACAGTTAAGCAACTTTCAAAGGTCAGAAATCTTGTGAATGGCAGACACGAAATTCGTCTTCCTGACTTTAAACATGAGTGGTACTTCCTAGACCAGGGTTGAGCTTCCTAGGAATTACTGAGAGTTGCTGAGTACATATGAAATTTTACTCAAGGACTAGAATGAATGTTAGTTTTGCATGTAATACCTTTCAGTGGTAGAGTGGATAAGGAAAATGTGGTATATATACATCATGGAATACTATGCAGCCATAAAAAAGAATGAGACCATGTTCTCTGCAGGAATATGGATGGAGCTGGAGGCCATTATCCTTAGCAAACTAATGCAGGAACAGAAAACCAAATACTCCATGTTCTCACTTATAAGTGGGAGCTAAATGATGAGAACACAGGGATACATAGAGGGGAACAACACACACTGGGGCCTATTGGGGGGGTGGAGGGTGGAAGGAGGGAGACAAACAGGAAGAATAACGAATGGGTTCTAGACTTAATACCTGCGTGACAAAATAATCGGTACGCCAAACCCCCATGACACATATTTACCTATATAACAAACCTGCACATGTACTCCTGAACCCAAAATAAAAGTTTTTTTCAAAAATCGCATTTAAACAAGCTTTCACATTTTCTGAGGAGAAAGAAAAACTCATAAGAACTTTTAACGCAAAAGGAGTATTTCATCCAAGAAATATGACACCTTGAACAGGATGCTGAAAGCTATGCCACTCAAGTCCTGGAGAAATGTGTCCCGTTTGTCTTTCTGGTGGGCAGCCCTTGGGTAGGGAAGCTTGAGGAGCACTTCTGCCATCTTCCTGGCATCTAGGGGTGCCAGTGCTCTTGGTTTCTGAGGTCATACCAGGCCCCTTTCCTGCCTCTGCTTCCTGCTGAGGAGTGATTTTCCTCTGTACCTTGGCACCAAGAGGAGCTCTATTTCTAGCCGATGACCTGAGACCTTGAAGCCTGCAGTGGTGGCACCCTCACTAGCAGCAGGGCCTGTCTCAGCCTCTGACAGCCTCTGGGGCAGGCTCACCCTCCGCCCATTGCCACAAGACCATCTCATGGCCCAGGAAGGGACCACAGCCCACAGTGAAAGCACTTGGCATCTATGTAGAACTGACAGACTAGGAACGGTCGCCTCACTAAATGAACATGAAAAAAGATAAAACTGGAGCAAGGAAGCCTTTAGGCAAACATTTAAAAAAGTGATTTTGAAAGTGGGTGGGCTGACCCCAGTGGCCAGGCCAGGCTGGGTGCCCGGGACATACTCCAAAGTGGCAGACGCTAGGCCCTTTGCCAAGAGCCAGTCGCCCCAAGCGTTGCAGGATAGACAGCCCTCGGAGCAACTTCCCAGACCTAGCGCGCTGCGAGGCCTTTCTGCAGACCTGCAACCTGCCATCAGCCGCCTTTTCATTAAGAAATCAGTTATTGTGGGAAAGGCCAGTGAAAGGTTTGTGAGCCGGTTAACATTTTTACAAGCTGATTAAATTCTCAAGTTCACCCCGGACTCAATGGAGTTTAAGCTGTAAAGATTCCTGAGTATTTCCATATTTCCAACCAGAAAGAACATGTTTCAATACCCAGGGCCCCAGACCACAGGCTGGAAGGGAGGGGAGAAGGGCAGAGAGAGGGTGCAGGCAGCCGCAGGAACCATGTCGCTGTCTCTGGTAGCTGCTTTACGTGTGGTCTCAGGGCCTTGAGGACGCCAGGCGCAGACCAGTTTGGGGGCTCAACCCCAGCAAGGGAAGCATTTCCTTCCAATTGGAGGGAAGGGCTGACGGTGCCAAAATTGGAGCTGCCAGATGGTTCCCTGGGAACGGATTACAAACAGTAAACACCCCATCAATTCATCTTTGAATTTATTACTAAATATTTTTAAACACCCTTTAACAATCCCTACAATCTAATCCATTCTCAAATGCTAAAGAAATGTGTATAAAGAAAAACATTAAGTGGATTTGTCAAAAGACTGGAGGTTTGGATGGAAAAGCTTATTTGAATTACTTGGCAATGTTGGTACCCACTGGTTTTAGCCCAGCATCACAAGAACCTGGGTCCAGGCAGCAGAAAGACCTGAACCCAAAAAGGACAGAACTCAAGGCAGCTCCAGGCTTCTGTCTATGGAAAAAGCAGCTAAACTTTGATCTAGGTTTAAAAAACAATGGAAAGGCAATGTCAGAGAACTTGAAACAATATGGAGATTTTTTTCATCTATTTTCTGTGATTGCTTAGAAGCAGAAAGATAAAATAGATGCCCTTTCAAATTTCCTGTGTCTTATTTCCAGTCAAGTGTCCCCGACTAGTGAGTTCCTCCTTTGCCCAGCAACTCTGTGACACTGGAGATTCAAGACCTCAGCAGCTACCAGGGATATTTAGGCCTCTGGAGTACACAAAGGCCACCAAAGGAAGAAAGGGCTTAACAATGCCCCCAGGATCCCATCAAGCCGCCAATCAAAAGGATTGAAAAACCTGAATAAGCAAGGTTTATGACCAGCCAAACTATGTCACCATCCTGGTGCCACACTTCCCATTCCCACCGAGCTCTGGGAAACCACATGTGTGCTCTCCTTGCAGGAGGGACATACCCAGCCCCAGAAAGAAACTTTGCAGAGGGGCCAGCTACTGGCATTCCTGATGTCAGCACCAGCAGGAAACAAACAAGGGAAACTGGAAGCAGCCAAGGGATTTGCAGAACCTTCTGAGCCCACTGCAAAAGACCATGCCATTTCCAATCTGAAGACAAAAACGTGAAGGCCCTGTTCCCAAGACCCCCTACAGAATCCAAGACAAAACAAAAAGGGAACATCAAAATGAAAGAGAATTCTTCATGGATGGATGTCACGAACGTGTTTTCAGGGAAGAACCCCAAATGGCAGTTAGATGAAGGTGGGGCGAGTGCTGAGCTCACCCAAAGAGGATGCCCATTCTGAGAACTGTTTCAGGAGAAAGAAGCGCAAAAGGCCGGGGCTGCTGCCTGTCCCACCCTGCCGCCAGTGCTGTGTGTCTTGGGAGGCTCTATCACAGGTCAGCAAACTTTTTCTGTACAGGGCCAAAGAGTAAGTAGTTTAGGCATTTCTGTTTGTTTGTTTGTTTGTCTCTCTTTGCTTTACAATTCTGTGAAAATATAAAACCCATTCTTAGCTCAAGGGCCTATAAAAACAGGCAGGGACTGTAATTCCCTGACCTTTGTCAGGGACCACCAAGCCACAGGTACCCTCCTGATGAAAGGAGTAAGAGTCCCTGGCAGGTGATCCTCTGCACGGGGCGGGGGGCACCTGGAAAGGGAGGGCCTGGGAAATGCACTCACCTGGGGCGGAGCCTTTCCATTCCCACTGTCTGAGTCCTCAGTTACTGCAGGGCTGTCGAGAGTCCGAAACAGAGGTCTGCCCTCCAACATTGTGCTGAGATGTAATGAACTGAGCTGTACACTGACACATTTGTGAAGAGGGAAGATCTCATGTTATGTGTGTGTGTGTGTTTAACCACAATCTTAAAAAAGAAAAAAACAACAATTTTAAGAGACTTTCTCCTCCTAAAAAAGATTAAAAACAAGTGTGGGAAGATCTGGTAATTCCCAATAACTATTTCCAAAGCCAAACTAGAGGAACGACTAAAATAATGTTAACTGTCCCTCAGTCTTTGCCTTGCACTACGTCAACACATCCTATACATTAATGTATTAACGTCATAACAACCCAGGCAGGAGGCACCATTATTATCCCATTTTAGAGGAAGAAACTGAGGAATAGAAAGTTCAAGTTGCTCAGGTTATACAGCTAGGAAGTGGCTGAGCTGGGGACTGAGCCAAGGTATTTTTGGCTCCAGAGTCTTATGTTATGGAAAGAGCCTCTGTAAGATTTGGACAAAAGGGATTTTATAAATGTCCAGATCACTAGCTACCCTATCAGTTTTCCCACCGTGATTAGCAAACACCATAGGGAAGGTGTGGGAGGGAGGAACTGAACCCCGTGCCCAAGCCAGGCTTGGGTGGGCAGGATCCTGTGTGAATACTTGGAACAGGAACAGATTTCAAGGCAGAAGGAAAGCAGGTTGACTCTCTGGCACCTGCATCAGGAAAGAAAGGTACAAGTAGAGAAGCTGCCTATGACTTTCGAGTCACTGTCCCTCCCCGCGCCATCATTTCTGGGGACCGGTCTGCGACTCCGGAACTGATTTCACCTGTGAGCAGGGTGACTTCTGGAGGCAGGTGGTAGTTTAGGAAGTTGGGGGTTTTTGTGAACACATAGGTCTCATTTGGACATCTCTCCTAGGAAAGCTCATCTCCCAGGATTCATAAATCCCCCAGTCAGGCAGCCTCCTTTCCTCAAATCAGGCCTTTGCTCTTATGCCATGAAACCAACCATGCATTTAAGATGAACACCTAGAGCAAAGTCATCCATTAGAATTTGGCCACTTTTAATAAATGACTTGTTAACATTTATTCGGGCATACCAAGAAAATTTTTTTAATTAAAAAGCAAGTCAAATGTTGTTTCCTCATATAAGAACTGAAGTATTTTTCTTTTGTCTTTTAAAATTATCATTATTCTTACAGCATCTTGGATCTAAAACACAAGTCATGCTCCTTGATGTAATTTCAATACAAATGTTTAAAGTGCTTTCCCCACTCTGACTGCAGTCAAAATGTCAAGCTTTATATTTCACGTCTCTCCAAACTTTTACCTTGCTTCATGCCATTACTATACACACGAGTTTTTCCCTACAAAATGGAATCGTATTATTCTATATCTTGTTTGTATAAAATGTAAGAATATATAGTGGGCAATTTCCCTAGTCAATATATAAAGATTGATTTCGTTTTATAAAAATAGTTACATCATACTGAATACTAGGTATGCACTATAATTAATTCAACAATCCTCCTGCTGATGAACAGCTAGGTTGCTAGAAAATTATAACAACAGGGGGCCTCTCTGTCTTGTCCCTGATTGGTTTTGGGACAATTATCTATTCATTTGGAGAATGACAAACTAGTTCCTTACTTCATACTAATGACAAAAATAATTCCAAATAGATTATAGACCTGCTAGAAGAAAATACAAAGAAACTTTTGCATAATCTTAAAATAAAAAAAGGCCTTCTTAATGTAGACTAACTAGAATCTACCAAGGAAAAAGAACCTGCCAGGTGTGATGACATAAAAATGAAAACTTTCTGTGTGACTGAAGGAACTATATGAAGTCAGAACACTTCATATCCAGATCTAATTTTTCTAATACGCACAGAGGTCATTGAAAATAATATTAAAATATAAGAGAAAAATGGAGGATAAAACAGACTTCACGGAAGAGGCAATACAAATGGAACAATTATACAAACTAGCCATGGACATGCAAATTTTAAAAACAATGAACTACTGTTGCTCTCAATTGGGCAATATTTTTAGAAAACTGATAGCATCTAGGCCAGCCCTTCCCAACCGTCTGCACCTGGGAATCGCCTGGGGACCTTCAAGTTACTACTGATCCCCAGCTACCAATTTAATTGGTTTGGGGTATGGCCTGGGGTTCTACATTTTTAGAAGTTTCCTGAGAGAGTCTAATGCACAGAATTTGAACATTAATAATTTGGGAATAAGTCCTGTAATTTGGAAACCACTAATGTACATTAAAGGAGGGTATGAGGCAAAGGAGGTTTTCATCTCTGGTGTGGGTGGGAGTGTAAATCATCACAACTTTTTTAGAAAGCAAACGGGCAGAATTTATTAAAATTTACTAAAAGTTAGAATGTACATACCTTTTGATTCAGTAATTCCACTTTGAACAATACATCTTGGAGAAATAAAAGCAGCACTATCAAAAGATACACATGAATATACATGCAAGAGTGTCTACTGCAGCCGTGATTCATAACAAACCCTGGAAGAAACCAGCTGTTGAAAAAGAGATACTGAGATCTCCAAAGCAGTGAGGATGGTGGCATAGGTACCAACATGTCTGTGGGACATCGTTAAGTGAAAAATGCAAGTTACAGAATAATAAGAATAGATCCGATTCTTAAAAATGTATATGTTGTTTGAATAAGAAAATCAAAAGGCATAGAAAGGTAACATAAAAGCAGGAGATGATGTAGAGAGAGTAGATAGGAAACTTAAGTTTTCTGTGAAACACAAGAGGATCTTTTGTAATCAAAATAATTGACTTTTTTTTTTAACAATTAGCCTTTAAAATAGACACATACACAGTGAGAAAGAAATGAGGCTTTTCCTAAGATGTATTAAAACTTCTAATGAAGTAACAAATATACTATACTACTATATTATTAGTTATAGTACATACTTATGTATTTGTATTATTTATATCTATTTTATTTTGTTTTTATATTATACAAATATATACATCATTATAAATTACACTACATACTGCTATAATTAAAATAGCAATGGCCAGGTAGATCTAACCATTGATTAGAGTTCAGAATAAAAATCCAGATTTATATGGAAACCAATTGTTCGGTGAAGCTGATATATTATGAGTTAGTGGAGGAGGATGGGGAAGCTTGCTGTTACTGCTTGCTATCATGGCCAACTGGAGAGATTTAAAGGGCCCAAAGATGGAGACATCCAGTGCAGGTGGTAGCCTGGAAGCCCAGCCCTAGGGCTGAATGTGGTGCATTCTTCACAGGTTTCCAGGTAATATTGATTCTTTGAGCCACAGGTGAGACAAACCCACTCTGAAAGCCATGGCTACTTACATCCCTACAGTGTCCAGTCAACATGTAAATCCCACAAGGAGGTGTGGGGCAAGGGGTGGACATGGCCTCCGCTGGGCTCCTGCCAATAAATGGGGTTTGGGGTTGGCTGCCTGGAATTGCTGTCGAAGTTGGCAGCTGCTTGGCAGCTTTGCTTTCTGAGCCCAACAAGAATGTGTCCGGCAGGATTTAAGCCTGAGCTGGGAACGCACATCTGTGAGGTTCTGATGTGAATATTCAGCAGGGAGATCTGGATTTCTTCTCGATTGCCTGTGGCATCAAATCTGTGACGTGGCTTACCCAGGACTTTCTTCTCCTGACATAATTGCGGTTTTCAAATTCAGTTATGTTCCCACTCTTGTATTAGGTAACAGGTTAAGCAAATTCATGAGCCTGATTTATTTTTCTGTGACCTTCATATTTTAGAAAGATTGTACCCAAGTCCCAACCGGCTTCCTCAGCTCCCCAGATTAAATGTTCTCATTGTTCAGCTTGTGTTACAGCACATCACCCTGCTTCTCATTAATCATTCCCAACTGTCCAGCCCCCTTAGCTTCCTTCGGCTGCAGAAGGCTGCACCTTGTTCATGCACTTATTCATCTGAGTGAGGGTTCTCTCCCAAATTTAGGCCTCTCTGTGGTAGCCTCCAGTGGATTCTTGGTGCATATTTTAAAACTTCAAGGGAGAGGTTAGTGAGAAGCTGGGAATTGAAGAATAAAAGTCCTTCGTTTTCAGTTTCATTATGTTTGGGTTACTTTAGGTATGATAATCAGCCACAGTTACCCCAGGGTACTACTAAACCTAAAATTGAGATGACCGCAGTCAGAAAAACACCTCTCATTTCCCGAATTAACTTCTCAGTGTTATATCTAAGTGAAAAGTTGCCTCCATGCTTATAAACCACTCCACCTGCCTCCATTTCTGCAGATGGACATTCATACTCTTCAAAAACACATCCCACTGTAATATAAACTGGGTGACCAAGAAGCTAAAAGCAGAGGACATTTGCTCATAGAAAATAGAGATCTAACAGCTTTAATCTCCCTTTCCTCCCCTAAATTAGATATTGTTTCTATTAAATTCCCTTCTAGTTTCCTCATTTGCCTTCATCCCATTTCAGGACATAACTGGTGCTGGGAAATATGGATTCTTCTCTATGTCAAAGGCCCAGCGGTGACTGCTTTTAATGAGTCATTAAACAAGAACTAACCCAAATGCCCATCAATGATAGACTGGATAAAGAAAATGTGGCATGTATACACCATGGAATACTGTGCAGCCATAAAAAAGAATGAGTTCTTGTCCTTTGCAGGGACGTGGATGAAGACCATCATCCTCAGCAAACTAACACAGGAACAGAAAACCAAACATCACATGTTTTCACTCATAAGTGGGAGTTGAACGATAAGAACACATAGACACAGGGAAGGGAGCACCACACACTGGGGCCTGTCAGGTGGGTGGGGGGGCAAGGGGTGGGGGGCAAGGGGAGGGAGAGCCTTAGGGCAAATACCTAATGCATGCAGGGCTTAAAACCTAGATGATGGGTTGATAGGTGCAGCAAACCACCATGGTACATGTATACCTGTGTAACAAACCTGCACATTCAGTACATGTATCCCGGAACCTAAAGTAAAATAAAAAATAAAAATAAAACAAACAAACAAACGCAAGAACTTCTGAGGTCCTCCCTGAGAGGACTCCCCGAGGGAGCCTGGAGCAGTTCCTGCCACATAGTGGGCATTCAGTGAACTACTTGAGAGATTAATGGCTGTTGCTCTCCCCAGGCACTTCTGGACCTACTTGGTACACACTCAGGATATTTCAGTTTCTCCACAATCCCCTATGAAGGTTTGGCGACGGTGCTGGTGAACTGGTTGCACCGAACAAGGAACCTGTCCACTGGGCTGCTTTCAGGCAGCCCAGACCAGCCCTTGGAGGCCCGACTTTTCTGGCCACGATTAGCTTTCATAAATCATCTCTCTCCACTATTCTTTGCTCTACCATCTTTTATGTGGCTTGTCAATTAAGTTTTGTAGCTATAATATCTTAATATTTGGCCCTGGGGTGTAGGCTATCAATCAATCTACTCCAACCTGCATTTTTATAGTAAATCTCAGGCCTCGGCATGCTGAATTTCCCATCTGGGCCTTCAGAAGCCTTCTCTTCTCACTTCTTACAAAAACAAGAGAAGCTACTGTGGGTCCATTTTCCAAGAGGGACATTCCTGCTCCTCAGCCATCATTTCCCAAAAACCCTTCCATTTCTCCCGGGATTTCTTATTAAGTTACTACTTTTAGATTCTAATGCCTTATTTTTCCATGTTAGCTATATTGGATTCTTTGTTCACTTTTCTAGTATTTCCCGTTTGCTTGTGCAAATCTCCTTACCACCATGTTATTAACCCTTCCCTTCCCATCCTTCCTGGTCAGTGGATGGTCTCTTTATGACCTTCCTCACCCAGCACTCACTTGGGGCACCATTCCCTCTCTCCAGGCCACAGCAGGGCTCCTGACAGTCCTCACTGCAGAAATGGGAGCTTCTTCGACAGCCATCAGTGTCCTTTTATCTCCTTACTATTCTTTAACCCATCCCACATCTCTTCCATGAAGCTTTTTCTCTCTGTTGCCAGAGCAACCGCTGGGTGCGGGTGAGGATGCTCACGGCCCCATACCCCTGTCTCCCCATCATCTGTTTCTGGCGTAGCCCTTGCTAAACTGGCCAATCGATCATCTGGGGAAGAGCCACAACCTCATGGGTTCAATGTTTGCACTCACCAGGATTCCCTACTTCTTCGAAGGTTCTGTTGTTTAAATCTTCAAAAAACGTCATGGACATGGACGTTCTACACCCCTTTGGGGGTTTCACAGGGTTTTGAGAAAGGCACAAATGGAATGTATGCTGAGATTTTTCTTAATTGAAACCAAATGTTTTTCTCAGCAACATTTGCCGTTTGATTCTTCAGTGATGGGAGATGCCTAGGAAGTCCGTTGACGGTGACGTGGAGAAGAAATGCTTCTGAAGTCTCTTTGCGCTTGCCTTTTCCACAGCGACACTCTCATTGTGTGAGATTTCCGTAGCCCCTGACGGGCAAAACTGCTCTGGAGGGAGGACTTCTCCTTCCAGATATTGGGAGGAGTGACAGGAGAGTGCGAGAAGAGTGAGGCCTGAAGAGTGTTCCATCTCAGATGAGGGTGCAGGGCACCCTTCAACGCCAATGGCCACCGCCGCTCACAGCCTCTCCAGAAGCAGGAAGATGGGACACTTTAACCACAAGGTGGTCTTCTCTATAAAATAACAATGGGGAGGGGGGAGATCCATCATGTTCCCTGTGGAACACGATGGGTTCATGGGCCATAAGATACAGACAACCTGACGGCAAGAAGCAGAGTAGTAGACAGAAGTCTTACATACAGTGTGAAAGTGATCAGGAAATTTTTCAAGAAGGAGGTGGCTTGTGAGCTAAGTCCTGTGAGGCAGGCAAGGAGGAATGAAGTTAAGGAAGTATAGGGCAGTGCTTTTCAGCAGTTAGGAGGACTCAGGCATCTCTTTAAAATGCCGGCTCCCAGGCCCTATCCCAGAGATTGAACTAGAAGGTCTGAAGCAAGCCCAGGACTTGGAAAGTTTAGCAAGCCCCAGGAACCCTAGCTGAGATGGACTCAGACTACCTGCATTATGGAAACCACCGAAGGCAGTTTCAGGCAAGGTAAAGGGCCTCAGTTTGGTTTAAATACTCAATTTAGAGCAGGATTTGTAAACTTAAATACCTCTGGGTCTAGGGTGACACCGACCTTGAGAGAAGTTGAAGCTTTACAAGTACAAATAGGAGATACTCTCTCTCTCTCCCAATTCTGGAAGGGACAGCAGCCAACAATCTCCAGCAATTACTGCCATGCAGGAATATGTGCTCCGGACGAGGGCACCAGAGCTGTCTATGAGAAGAAAAGCCAGAGACCTGAGTTTTACATGCCCCAGAATTATTAAATGATACATTAAAATGCCATGAGCATCACATAATTCCATGAGGGCCACTATAGTAGGCAAGTTCAGAGGAGCAAAATAAAATCTCATTGCTTATGGACTTAAATATAGAAGAAAACTGTATTTTATCCGGTAGACAATGAACAATAGAAGGCTTTGCAGCGAAGAAGGGATCTGAACAGAAGCGTGCTTTAAGAATATTTCTGTGGGCCGGGCGCGGTGGCTCACGCTTGTAATCCCAGCACTTTGGGAGGCCGAGGCGGGCGGATCATGAGGTCAGGAGATCGAGACCACGGTGAAACCCCGTCTCTACTAAAAATACAAAAAAAATTAGCCGGGCGTGGTGGCGGGCGCCTGTAGTCCCAGCTACTCGGAGAGGCTGAGGCAGGAGAATGGTGTGAACCCGGGAGGCGGAGCTTGCAGTGAGCCGAGATTGCGCCACTGCACTCCAGCTGGGCGACAGAGCGAGACTCCGTCTCAAAAAAAAAAGAATATTTCTGTGGCTGTTGTCTGCTCGCAATGGAATGGAGAAGGGACCTCAGATATCAGCTCCTAGGAAGCCTCTCCCATGTGCAAAAGGAATGGAGAATAGAGGATGAAAGGTTTCCGGAAGCAAGAATTCAGGAGATTTGATTGACTATGGAAGGAAGAGAAAAAAAGGAATCACCTGGGGTCTTCTACGTCTAAATCCACACTGCCTCTTGCCATCCTTTTCCTTTAATATATACTAATGTTCCAGCTTCATTCATTGCACAAAAAAATGATCATTTAGGTTGCATTCTGATCAGTGCCTGCTTAATAATGAAACTTAGAGTTATTTGTATAGGGAAAAAAAGCACAGACAAAATATTTTATAATATCTATAATAAATGCAAAGAAATCAATACAAACAAAACTTGGCTTTAGCAAACTGTACATACATAAATATCTTTTTTTTACTATAACATTCAACTTTTTTCACATAAAGCCTTCCATGATCTTATTTATTACATCTAGTTTTTCTTTATACCTCTAAAAAAAGTGCCTTTTAGATTTACAGCTTGTGCTTCTAAAGCAAAGGTTAAAACATCATGCCCCAAAGGAAAACAAGGTAAAAAAAGAAGCTGCCATATAAGCTCTTAAAAATTGTATGTTACAAGGTTCTAAAATCTCTTCAGCACTGGTTGGTTGGTAGATTGTACGACACTGACATGGTGCTTGGGAGGGTCATTTATCTGATGGTTGGAGCAGCACCATGGGAAAGCTGCCCAGATGGTCTACTGAAGTCCTTGGCTATGCATAGAATGGGCCAAGGGCCCAGAATTCATGAGTCCAGGGAACTTTGGAGGTCCTTACTAAATCTCCTTAGTGCTAAGGTTCAGAGTCTCAAACCAGATTTCTTTCAAACCTTCTCATCATCTGTTTGTTCCCCTGTCACTGTTTATCCTCCACCTCTGAAGCCATGATTTGCACACATATGATCCGGAGGAGGGCTAAAGCTGCCACACTGAGGGCTTTTGCCAAGATCAAGGTCCTCTTGTTGGTAGTTTGGGATTGCTTATGACCCGATCCTCCTTATGCTACCAGCACTTCTGCAGATGGTATCTGCTTAGTTCAGAGTGGAGGAGGGCCATTCGTGTATCTGAGCATGGGGTGGAATGACCGGGCAAAGTTGTTGGAGAGGGCACAGCTGTAGTCTTCCTCTGACATTGGTACAAGGCAGGCGAGCCCGATGAGGAGGAGCAGGAGAAGCTGAAGGGGAAGAGCTGCTCGGAGGACTCTGAACAGGAAGGCGCGGCCGGACCGACCTGGCCCAGGCTCAGAAAGGGAGGAATCGGAGCCACCTTTTGTGGACCTGAGAGAAGAATGGACATAAATTACTCAGATAACTCCAGTGTTGGATGGATGCTGCTTTCTGCCTCTGCACCTTCCTGGAAGCTAAAGGGCCATGCCAAGCACACCCCAGCCTGGCGATCAGCTGCCAGCCTTCCACAGTGTGCCCAGGTCACCCCCCACCACCAAATGAAGTTGTTGGAAACTGCACTGACGAGAAATAAACATTTAGTTGGTCAACTAAACGTAACTAATTAGGTTCAAATTCTACTCCTTTTATCCCTTAATTTGGTGAAACATTTTCTATCAACAAAAATAATTGCTCTATACACATTCTACTAGCATAAATTAAGCAGATCCAGAATAATTAAAATGTAGATATTTGACGCAGTACATTTTTGTTTTAAGACTATCAGGAACATTGTTAAGCAAAATTAGTTGCTCTCAGAATCATACCAAGTATCCCATCTAGCCATCCTGGATATGCCAACATCCACGCAGCAAAAATAAAAAGAGTCATTTTGCACAGACCCACAAAAGCTTCATTAATCGTAGAGCATACCCTGGTTTCATCTTGCACTGAATCAGCATCAGGCCCTGACATTAGCGGGTTCCAAAGCTGTACGAACAAGGAATAGCAGTGGAGTTTGTCTACAGAACACTGGTGTTGTACGATGTAGATGCTAGGCTGATCCTATCACTGACGTCGTTACTTTGGAAAATGGACACCATTTTCTGAGGAGGATGGACTGTCATCCTACAGCCCCTTCTACACTCAAAGTGACAAGTTTTTCTATTTCACTTTTATCTTCCTTTTAAACAGTGCATTAGAGATTGAGTACAGGTTTCAGAACTCTTAAGAAGGACTGCCTGGAAAATACAGAATCTGGAAGTAGATTCTGAGTTGGGTGCTACTGTTTTCTTTTTGTGAACAGCCATTACCTTTTTCTGGTTACTAGTAGAAAAGATGAAGAAAGAAATATTGTTTACAACAGGCATTTGGTGTACACTCAGACCCATACAACACTGAATGAACAAAAATAAAAGATACAGCCAAAAGAAACATTCCCTCACAACTAGTATAAATTCCCAAAGAGTTTTAATATCACCAAGGATAAGGACACTGAATGTGAGGCTACTGAAATAATATGAGCGTGTGAAAGCTGTATTGGTAACTGTAGGTTTGGTCCAGAAGAAAGCACTATGCTTGTAGCTCACCTATTAGCTATTAATTTCTGAAGACAGATTACCCTAATATCAGTGGGGGATGCAGAGTGCCACCTGAGAAAGTAAATGTTAAAATAAAAACAGATAGAATCCCCTTAGAAGGGAACAGAGGGAGCATTCAAAACTCTTTTATTAAACCATCAAAGAAAAATGGGAGAAGGCTGGGCACAGTGGCTCCTGCCTGTAATCCCAGCACTTTGGGAGGCTAAGGTTGGCGGATCACTTGAGGCCAGGAGTTCAAGCCAGCCAGGCCAACATGGTAAAAATACAAAAATTAGTCAGGCGTGGTGGCGTGTGCCTGTAGCCCCAGTTACTTGGGAGGCTGAGGCAGGAGAATCGCTTGAACCCGGGAGGCGGAGGCTGCAGTGAGCCATGATCGGAACACCACTGCACTCCACCCTAGGCAACAGAGCGAGACTCTATCTCAAAAACAGATTGGTTCTGCAGAAACCCCAAGAAGCAGGCAGCACACAGTGTTTCTAGTACACTTCTTGTGGTGTAAGGAAAAATCAAATCACTGGCTTAAATTGGAAGCATGTTCTTTTCTGAAGTCCACACAACTAATGGCAGTGTAATGTAACCTCAAACAACTCACTTCATCTCTAGGTGTCAACCTCTTCACTAACCTCTTCAGATTAGCATAGATGGTCTTCTAACTTTTAAGTTCCCTGTTCGATGTTTTGTCTTCTACTGATTTGTCAGTATAAATAATCTCCCAAGAAGCCACAAGAGCTCAATCACCATCTAGTGGTCAAACTGATTAACTGCCCTTGTGCTAAGACCAATGAGTTATTCCCAATAAGCTGAGAAAAAAAGTATATTTTGTGAAAATATAGTAGAACATAAAAGAAGTATGTCATATACCTTATTAATGGAAAAGGAAAATAGAAACTTCTTGAGTTACCTGAGCATAAAATATTCATGTTGAGACAGGGCCTTAGAGAGCATCCAATTCATCTCCTAGTTTTGTAAGGGAGTAGCTAAGGACAGTGCATATTTACTCTTCTAATTGCTAGGCAGCACTCTAAGCATTTATGTTGGGTTCTGTCATTTAATCCCCACAGCAGTCCTCTGCGGTGTGTACTTATTAACTTCATTTTATAGATGATGTGAAAGAAAGCTCAGGGAAGTGAAATAACTGGCTCAAGCTCACACAGCCAGTGGCAGAAGATTTCAACCCTGTCATTTTAACTACCAGAACCTGGAGGCTCTAGACAGGGTGAATGACTTGCTTCAGATTCTACAACTAAAGGAAGAGGCCTAGCAGGAACTCAGGGTTCCAAAATCCCTGCCCACCGCACTCTCTGCTGTGAAATGTTTTGCTGGTTGGTGATATGAATAATGGTAATTCAGGTCATATTCATGCCACAGGTATCTCACATGTAGAAGCAAAGAAGAGAATCCTGAACTTGCGTCCTAAAATATTTGGAAACAAGTGGTTTCCTCGTGTCTAAAATAAATGCCTCTGGTCGTAAGGCCTCACAATATCCCGCAGATCATCAAATCCATGTGTGACATTTTGTTTTGAGGCAGTTATATAACCATGGGCAAGTAAATTAGTCTCTCTGGCCTTCAGTTTTCTCATTTGCAGTGATTCAATGGTTTGCCTTAAAGCATCTTAAGAAGGATAGGATAGCTACCCACAAACTTTGGATCAAATTTTCTTCAAAATATTCTTCCCTTGACTTTAAAATATGCCCTGGCAACCAACACTCAACACCGGTAGCTAGATGAGTTACAACAGAGTGACTGAAGAGAGCTCCCACAATTCCTGGTTATTAAATACCTGACTAATTTTCATTAGGAGACATTTAAGAACTTTAGTGATGGGAAGATTTACATATATAATTGATAATACAATCTGACAGAGCTGAATAGCTCCTCTTTGTCAACTGTTAAATTCTTTGTGCAATTAGGTCAAAGATCAAGATCAAAACAAGGGCTGCCCATTGACCAGTTCACTCCTGAGAAAAATGGCAAACCACTGAATCATAAATCATGACAGCCAAAACAATTTTAGGATATTAATGCACCCCTCATCGTTGCAAATGAGAAAACTGAAGGCCAGAGAGACTAATTTACTTGCCCATTTTTGATAAAAATGTCACCATTTACAGAATATGGGCTCCTATGTCAGAGTCTGTTGCAGGACATGGCACATTTAACAGCATCAGAGCATTTTTTATTAAAATTTAACTTGTGCATGACTTCTAATGTTGAAGAATGCCAAGCTAGGAAGAAGTCATGGGCTGAGATGGGGACAGAGAGAACGCACAATATTCAGTGACTGTTCACGCAGCTGGCTGCCCTTGAAAATATCCCACCTATCCACTGGGAAAATGCCTGTCCCCTTGGGGTAATTACCAGAGTTTCAACACGCCCAAAGCTGCCTCATCTTCAGGGGGAACATGTTCTAGCGATTTTAGTATCAAGAAGCTAATGGTCCCAGGGAAAGGGTTATTTTTGATATTTATCTACCGTGCTAAAAATCACCTGTTTCTAGAGTCTTGGGAAATTTGATAAGGGAAAGAACAAAGGCAACTTGTTGACTACTCACTGGTCATTCTCCTCTGGTCTTATTACATACATGGATGCCAGTTTAGATTGTGTTTATATAGGAAAAATTAAATGTGTGAGCCTCCTTAAGGAACATCATCAATACAGATATATCAGATAGTTCTGTCCAGAAAAAAATGTGCTTATTTGCTACAAGTAAATTTTTATTTATTTTTCTCACTTCCCTCACTCCTTCAAATTTCCAGGTAAATAGTTGCCCGGGAGTTGTTTCATCTCTGTCCCAAAATACCTAGACAATTGCGGGATAAGGAGAATGGCAGGGAGGGAGTAGTGACTAAAATCACACCCTTCAAAAGAAAGTGTATAGGACACACAATTGTGAGAAGTCTGAATGCCATGCACATAGGGTATGACTCACTTTGAAAATTGTACATAATCAAGGAAATGAAAATGAGTTAATTTTGTGTATACATCATTTAAAGCCAAATGAGAAGAAACTTCTAATTTATTTTGTTACTTTTCGGCTGACACTGGCAGTATGTAACAGGAATTTATTGTGCAGAAATATCTAGACTGTCCGTGATCTTGATCCTGCCCTTATGTGTCTTGTCTTTGAAACCCAGTGTTTCCTGGATATATGGTTCAGGAGACAAGTTTCCAGAATCAAGTTAGGACCCAGGTCTTCTTTTTTTCCAAACCAAACATTCTCGCTAATCCTAAACTACCTGAGGCAGCCTGTGGTGGCCTCAGCTCTAAAACCATTGTTTAAAGGCTTCTACCCATCAACGGCCCTTCAGCAGAGTGGTATGGTTAACAGGGTAGGGTCTGGAGTCAGGGGAGACCTGGGTTCAAATCCTACATCTTTACACCTCTCATCCCCAGTGTCCTTGTCTATAAATTGGAAATATAGCCATGTCATGGGATTCTTGTGAGGGTTAAATGAGGTAAAATACATACAATGCTTAGCATGTATACAATTAAGCACTAAATAATTGAAACACATTAAGTACTAAATAAATGTCAGCAACTTATCACTATTATCTGTATAATGATACCAAGGGTGTGCTGACTCATACCCTTAGGGGTTGGCTGGATTTGGCCTTTTCTCTCAGGAAAACATACCTGATTTATTAATAGTGCTTTCAAGGATGTGATAAATTTCTCAAACTGCCTGTCTTGTTCCCTAGAAACACCAGGAAGGCCTTCCTCAAATAGCAACAGAGAAACCTATTGGAGCTTTACCCTATAGCTGTCCTTGGGGCAGGGGTGAGCAACCTGCCTTAGAGGGGAGAGGCTCTGTGCTGAGGCTCTTTGAATGCTTTGAATAAACAGATCCCCAGATAATGAAAAGACTTGAAAACAAATTCTACAAGAAACTGAGTAGTGTTTATAGTGAGGCCCTAGTGTGCATGCAAAAAAACCCCCATTGCCCTTGCTTAAAGGTATCTGATTAACTTGAATACTTTTTTAAATGAGGCCTTTTTTCCCTCTTTCAGTGTTTCGGCCAGTCATTTGCCACTTCTCATTCCATCTTAGTTCTCTGTAAAGAAGGTGCCAGAGACCTAAGGTGCCCAAGGCAATTGTGCATTTTATAGTTCTAAGCTTTAGAATGAAGTCATCAATTTGCTACATCCAGACTACAGTGCAATTATTTCTTTGCCTTGCTGGAAATTGGAGTGAAATCTTTCTAGTTGTCAATTTCAACTCAGTCGCAGTAGTGTTTTGAAGAATTAATGGCGATAAGCTTAGAAAATTTTAAGTCAAATGTAGGGAAAAAGTACCAGCTAGACCATCGTAAGCATTTGCTTTGAAAGCATGCTTCTAAAGTGTGTTTAACCTCAAATAACAATCACAAATACGATTATTATGAATGTATGCACAGATTTTTATGTTTCTAATTTTAAGAAGTTCTAGGGAGCTCCCTGTAATGATTTAGGGAATCTCTAGATTGTGATATACTGCAAGTCTTTTAATGGTAGGAATCACATTGAATTTATTTTGTAGGCCCAGGGCTTAAATTTAGTAGGTGTTCAGTATCTATTGACATCAATTCATATGTAGGTTTAAAATACTGTATGAAGACATAGAATCACCACCATCAAATCAAATTGAAATATGTAACAGGCTAGTATAATATTAACATCTGACTTTAAACAACTGCAAAGAAACCAAATGAGTAACTCCTCCCTTCAAACTAATAGTCAGTTTTTTCCAACTCAATCTCTTCTCCTCTCAGGAAGAATGCATATCTAAAAGTTTCCCATTGCAGAGCGCTGGAAACAACATTCTAAACTGTTTATGCTTCTGCAATAACCTTTCCAATTTGCTGGACCAGTGCAAGATTAAACACAAGATATCTCAAGTCTCAATGTAAAGGAACATCAAGACAGCCTGGACTGTGGGTGAAGTTCATTCTTCCCCAGCAGACTCTGCCTTTCATTCTCGGGGTTGGGTGTGCCCCAAACAGAGGTGCAGACGGTAACGAAGCCCAAGAATGTTCAGCCACAACCTGTCTTGAAGGTGTTGGATGACATTTGCCATTCAGGTGAAGATTATTTATGTTCCAGTCCCACCTGAGTAGCAAAGTGAACACTGTGCTGAATGCTCAGAAAGATGTTAATCAACCGTGCTGGACAGAGCAGAGCTGAAAGGCGCCTTGAGAATGTCGTAGTGAGAATGTGGCTGTCCCAGCTGCAAAGCCCTGTTAAGAGGCATGAGGAAGCACTTGCTGCCCTAAGAAACGATGCCTTTGACATTTTCAAAAGATGTACGTGGCTGTCTGAAACAATGGGGAGAGGAGATAGACGCAATATTTGGGAACCAAAGAGTGACTGCTATTGGCGTTGCATCATAACATAAGCGCTTTCCGCCTTCTCATCACTATCATTTGTATCAACCAAAGAACTGATCTCTGGTATTCTCAAATGAATACTATGGGGATATTCTTCATCTCTGTTCATGGCACATCAGCAATTTGTGGGGAAAAGATGGACTATATAACACAACGATCTGCCTAAAAGAAAGTCTCTACCTATTGGGGGCTGAGCAAACCTTAGAGCATCTGCGGATGCTCATCATTATCTTCAAAAGTCCCCAAGAGTTTTTCTCCATATTTTATTATTGCTATTTAGTTTAGGCTAGAAAAAAAAAAAAACTCATAAAATTGTCTTCAAACCAAAGGAAATGAAAAGAAAAAAAAACAAAACAACAGTAAAGGGAGGTCTAAAACCAGAGAACATATGAAAATACGTTCTGCCTGACTTCAGCCGCGTGGGAAGGACCAAATGAAATAGCCAGTCCCTTATGCACAGCTGGAAAACTAAAATTATTACTCAAGGGTTGTTTACAGTTCTACATTTCCTCATCCCCACCCTCCTTCCAGGAATTCAGATTCCTGCTCAGTGGTGATAAGTTTCCAGCGGGACAAGCTACTTTAACAGTGAATTGCTAGGGACTGGAATGAAAACAGGCTCCGAGGACAGTGTTTTCATTTTTTAGAAAGCTGTCTGGGGAAACTTGAACTGATCAGTGGAGGAGCAGAGGAGCACAGACACCACACCGACAACAAAGAAGGCAAAGCACTGCTAACTGCAGGAGTGAGGGGCTGCTGGAGGCCAGGCGGGAAGCGTGGAGTGGCAGCTGTGAGTCGGCTCTCGGGAGGTGACTGGGCAGGGGCACTGGCTGCTGCGGGTTCCAGAGTGAGCTTGCCAAGTGCCCGGAAAGTGAGTGGCTGGGTGTGCTGGATGAAGGGAAGTTTTAGGATAAGCAGAAGAGAGAAGGTACTTATAAAATTTTCAATGAACACCAAATTAGGACTTGCCATTTTGAGACTCCAAAACCCACAATCTGGATAAAACATGAAAATAAAATAAAAAGTTGGGGATGTTAGTATATTTTATTCAGATATGCGGGTTTTGTGAATGGTAAAAGAATTCACTGATCGATTACCTGCCTTATTGTAAACTCTAGAAATAAAGAGGATGATAAAAGTCTGCCATGAATCAAATGGCAGTGGTGCCACCAGTTGTAATCAAATCCTTATTGACAATTTGATGAAAAGTACCAGATGGGCTATGTCGAGACAAACAGAATTTTCACGGAGTCCAAATATTTTACGCTCTGAAATTTACTTGAACATTTCATTTAGAAACATCTCTTCCAATTTATGAGGAAAGGGTGTGGACTGAAGTGAGTAATTTCCCAACTACCCTGAGGCAGACCAGAGACAGGCCAACCTAAGTCATGGACAATTTTCATCATCCTCTTGGGGTTCTAGAACAGTGTGGAAACCAGGAGAAGGAGGTACCTGCTATGTGGACTGCTGACAGAGGGTCCAGGCTGTGAGAGACTACACTTGCCTCGTGGCTGTTTGCAATGAACAGGGGGTAAAGAAAGAAGAATGTTCAGTCCAGGCAAATAAAGACAAGCTACTAATGAAAATTAAACTAAAAGTGCAGCAAAGGAAAAAATAAATCAAATGAAATGATCAGTACCCATGAATTAAGGAAACTGGCTTTTCTTTTGTTGAGGAAGTAAAATAAATTTATATCTATGTGATTGGCCACTGATAAAACATAAGTTGGGATTCTGGAGTGCATACTATGGTGGGCATAGTTCTCATGACTTTTCATGGTAGAAACACATGTGTATATTTACATACAATAAATGTAAAATGCACTATGCCATATCATGTATTTCAAAGACATTGAACATTTTTTTTCGTCTTTTAGAATACTAAAACAGTGTTAAAATTCTTGGCCCATAAGAAATAACAATGGCAATATGAGATTGGTCTTTGTAGTGATGAAGCCCAACTTAAATATTCAACTTAAAGGTTAAAATTTGACTTGAAAAGCCAGTATTCCTTCACATTCTTAAACTAGGATCTATAGGAAACTAGTGAATGTAGTAAAAAAAAAAAAAATCCTAAAAAAGATAATACATTTATCAGCATAGAACATAAATGTTTATAACAAAAAAGTCAAATGAAATCAAAACTTCTAAAAACTAAGGAAAAATGGAATGAATATAATCATAAAGCTGGACAAAAAATATATAACAAAACAAAAAACAAGCTTCTAATTACACAGAGAAATCAAGGCATAGAGGGTAGCAGGGGCCGAATTTGTCCTTTCATCCTCTTTGTGTTCAGTGAGGCAGCCCCCGCCAAGGCCTGTGGGTGAGTTGTTGCCATTTCAGGGGCGGCACAATTGCCGCAAACCTTCAGGACCACCACCCAGAAGCGGCTTAGCTTGAGAGTCAACAGAACCTCCACTTGCCTTAACGAGTCAATGGCTCACAGGCGTTCACGGTTCTGTGCACCTCCAGCCGAGGCGCCCCGCAAGTGGCGGCCTACCTTTTAAGAGAGTCGTGGCAGCCGTGGCTTGAAGAAAGGAGCCACCAAAGGGACAAATGGGCACCATTCCAGAAATTTTCTTATTTGAACAAGAAAAATAAATGTTCTCCCTGCATACCAGCCACACGTTGAGTCCTGATTCTTTTGAAAACCAGAATCGCTCTTTTCCGTTCCTGAGCGCATGCTGGGAGGGGACGTGGCAAGGCTGAGGAAGCGCGCTACCCTGTGTGACAGCCCTCCTCTGGAGGGGACGCCTGCCTGTGAACCCTGTGGTGGGTGCAAATACCGTCACTTCCCAGTGTTCCCTCCCATGAGCCAACTGAAAACAACCAGTGGAAAGTTACCGTTTTCTGTCTGTTTGGGGTGCTTGTTCCTGATGTGGGACTCACAGACCCTGAGGTGTCCAGTTCATCAGCAGAAGACCAGGAAGACAAATCCTATGTGGGAGAAAGATTCTTTTAACAATTCCACGTACCAGACCCACGGGGGCCCTCTGTTGCACCATGTTATCTCCCACTCCATCTCCATCCACCCCCATGTCTCCACCGTAAAAATCAAACCATTCCGTGGGAAAAATGGAAACAGGTACAAGAAGAATAGGGCCAAATTCTTCTAGTGTGTTGGGATTTCCTAGTTGTCTGTTTGGCCGTTCTGGAAAATAGAGCTATGATTTTGTTATTGCTATGCTTCACTTATAGCTTTATTATTTCTCGGAGACATGGATGTGAATGAATTGATACTGGCTTGGGAGGGGAAGAAACCTGCCGTAGAGCCTGCTGGTCACTCAGGCTGAACAGAAATCAATACATTCCAGTTGGAAACAAAAGACAGTCATCCAGAAGTCTGCCTTTTCGCATTAGAGAGACTTCATTATTTTGGACACTGCTGCTATTCAGAGTAGACTGTTGTTTTGCATGCTTACAGCAGGGCAAAGCGTGTGTTCATGGCAGGATTTCACAGCAGAATGGTTGAAATCTTACCAGGCATCACCACACCTCACCTGCAAATGCATTTCTCAAAACCAATAATACCACAATGAAGTCGATTGTAGAAAAAAATATATAAAAAATTAAATGAGCAGAGGACTGTTTTTTAATTTTTTTTTTTTTTTTACTGTATACATAATGGAGAATTCATGCCTGAGAGTGGTTAAATACAAAACTTAGATACAACAATTGGTTTGCTCTACCTTGGCTGTGTAATTAAAGTGTGTAAATTCTTAAACAGGGTGAAACAAAATGCCACAGCAGTTGTGGTAATAGCATTAGTAACAACGACAAGAGAACTTTTGGATTTAACAGAATCAAAAGCAGTGTCCTGTTGTAAAAGTTTATGTGGCTGCTTTTTTATTTTGAGATAGGACTTGTAAGAGCAGTGGCTGAAAGGAGACACTCCATTCTGACGAGTACTATATTTAAAGTCTTTCTAAAATGCATGAAGATGATGCTTCTTTGGTCTCCAGTAAGAAATGCTACACGATGATGTCTGTTTAGAGCTTACCTGCTGACTACTTGACACATCTAATAACTTCTCCAGTTCCTTGATATGACGACTGACCTCCTTCAAGAGAAGTTTGAGCCGATTTCCAATAACATGGACTTTTTCTTTGGCTTCTAAACAGTCTGTTCCTTCAGCATTCACCAGTAGTTGGCAAGACATGTCTTGCAAAGAGGCTACTCTGAGTTGGGATTCCAACAGCTCATGCCTTATTTGCTATGCATACAAAAATAAATTAATTTTTCTAAGCATTTTTGATAATTAGCAAAAGCTCCAAAAGTGCAGAATGAAATCAACTTAACTTGGTGGGAAATTATACCTGAGCATCAAACGTGGAGCTCACACACTAAAGGATGCAGCAGCTCACGGCCTGAGTTCTAATCCTGCCTCTGCCAAAAATATTCTATAAGACCCCTGACCCTCTCTCATCTCAGTTTGATTTGATGCCTGGTCCACAGTATTATTGGAAGGTTCAAATTAGTTAATGTATATATGACAGTACTTAAAATATAGACTGGTATGCAAGTGAGATGTAAGATACTCTTTTAGACAGAAAAGCACAACATTAAACATAGCAAAGCAGAAGTATGTCTAGGTATCCTCTGATACCTAGTCAAGATTTAAAAAAAAGGGGTGATTCGTCATTCACAGCTTGATGCCAGAGGTCAAAGTGAAGTAAAAATGCAGTTCCACAGCTATTTCCTCTAGGTTTCTAAGACTATTATGGTACTGAATTAAAAGGTACCAATTCTGTAGTTTAGGTGAGTGTTAAATGTTAAGACATAACATTTTAAAAATACAGAGAGCTACAAAGTGCATGATATTTTCTTCTAATGGAATTCAAATATGCTTCCTTATCTTCTATAAAGTCACTTAAATACACTGTACATTATATTGTCCAAAGATCCTTGTATAAGAGTCTACCAGTTAATTTCCTCTTGAATTTAGTGCTAGAAAAAGTTTCTCCTTCCTTGAGAAGTGGTATGTTTTGTTTTTGCCAGATAATGAAAGTAAGTTTACTGCTTGTTTCCCATTTTGTCTTGGCTTTCAGAAAACTTGATGCTAAAGTTCAGGTTTAATCTGATGTATTTAATTCCTCTTTAAAAGACTTGGCTGGGTGTGGTGGCTCATGCCTGTAATCCCAGCACTTTGGGAGGCTGAGGCAGGTGGATCACCTGTGGCCAGGAGTTCGAGACCAGCCTGGCCAACATGGTGAAACCCTGTCTCTACTAAAAATACAAACATTAGCAATACTACACACCTGTAGTCCCACCTACTCAGGAGGGTGAGGCAGGAGAATCAGCAGGAGAGTTGCTCCAGTCTCGGAGGCGGAGCTTGCAGTGAGCCGAGATAGCACCACTGCACTCCACCCTGGGCAACAGAGCAAGACTCTGTCTCAAAAAACAATGACAACAAAAACAAACAAACAAAAGACTTAATTGTCTCATTCTATTCTAATATTTTAATGACCTTTTATTACAAGCCACCAAGTATACTTTTGGGCCATAGATGTAACATAAAGTTTAAATTAAGCTGCCTTAATAAACAACACAAGCTAATTAAGATTGATTGAGAACACTAAGATTTTTACAATTGAGCAACGACTTTAGAATCAGATTCTAAAGCTAGCAGACATCTTATATGCACGTTTGCTTTACAAAGATTGGAAACCACAGGGAGTTAAAAACGTGTAAAATAGAGACTATAACGCAAAAAGTTAAAAAAAAAAACCAACACTTACCACTTATATTCATTTTCTGTAAATGAAATGCAACCCGCTAAAACTAACTGGAGGCTGCCAGAGTTCACACATCTTACCATAAGCTGTTTGTGATGGTCCTGAAGTATCTCTGCATCAAGGTTAGAATCAATAGGGACAATTTCATTTTTCCTTCTGTCAATGTTCTCCAGCATAAGAAGCAAACCATGGCTCATTTCATGGAAACCCTACAGAAAACAGTTTAAAGTAACTGTAGATAAAATATTTTTATTTCTCTCACAACTTAAATGTCTTTCAACTGCCACCATTTGCAAACATACGTTGGTTTTAAGAACGTACATGCAACTCCTTTCTGAGAAAGGCACTGGTGCTGTTGTAATGACCTGATCGTGAATTCGCGTTCTCACCAAAAGCATCTAATTTATTACTTGGAGGAAAATTTAGACGAAAGGAAAATTGGCATCAAAATACGTTATTTCTGAAAAAAGGGTAGTGCTATTATACAGTTTAGAAGGAAGCAACTCTGCTGCCCTCTCTTCTCTGTGTACTCAAATCTTTCCATCTTTTAAGGCCTACCTGGGCTGAATCTCATATCCCCCTCATTCATTCATTTATTCACTCATTCATTCATCCATTTATTTATTCAACATACGGTTACTAAAGATCTCCTACAGATAAGGCACTGTACTAGGAGTGGGTGCAGAGGTGAAACAGCAGTTTAGGTACCCGCTTTGAAGGAACTATTACTCTTGGGGCACATACAAACCTGGAGGGCAGGCTTCAAATCCTTCCAGGGCTTTCCACTGTGCTCAGAATATGATCCAATCTCCTGGCCTGGACCTACAAAGCCATCTGGTTCCTGACTACCTCCTCAGTCTTTCTTATCACTCCCTGGCTCGGCTCACCGACTACACCTTGGTCACAATGGCCTCTTTTCTGTTCCTAAAGACACTAAGTCCTTTCCTGCTTCTGGCACTTTCCATTTATTATATCACCTTCATAGCAACATCCTTCCAATGTTAGCTCAAAGAGCCAAATAAATTCCCCGACTACCCTCTCAAAGTGGCTTTTCTCAGTTACTTTTATCATCCACGTCTATAAGTATCTGCTTTAACTATTTACTTGCATTTTGTTGATCTTGTCTTCCCCAACAAAAGCAGAGGCCATGCTGTATTCAATGTTTTAGCACCACATCTGCCATACAGTGGATGCCCAGCAAATAATTACAGTATGAATGGATAAATAAATATTTGTAATGCTCACTTTGATGTTCAAGACAGATCTGCCTACTTGCCCAGTAAATATCTGTTGAATAAATAAAGGAAATAAATGAATGAGTCATAGAAGGAGCATTGGGACTGAGATAAACATGAGGAATAGTCTCTTCTTATCTGGACAGAAGATAGGATCTAGAGATTTTGAACATGGTCATGAACATGTAGAAATGCTCCAGTAAAATGAAAAGTTTGGGCACAAGGTTATCTCACTGAAATACTGACTTTGGGGAACAATTGCATCCCTCTAGAAACCATGATACATCAAGTCACACACTCAGCTAAATTGCTAATGTCTCGCTCTGAGTCACCTCCTGCCCAAAGCTCTACAGACCTGGCACTGCATCAGGGCATCCTGCAGCAGGCCCCGCCACTCCTCCAGCAGGGAGCACACTCGGTCCCAGCGCCCATTCATCTGTGACAAGCGATCCTGCAGGTCCCGGCTCTCCTTGCTGTCAGCCTGGGTGAACTCGGGGCTGCAGAGATTGATGGAGAGGATGATGGCTTTGCGGTGGTCCACGGCTTTCTGGAGCTCCTGAAAAGAACACAAAAGACAACCAAATAAGGACAATAATGACAAAGATATCTTCCCTTGAAAATGTTTCACATGAATGAAAAGATCCAGTAATTTAAACTGGCCTTAACAGGATGGCTAGGTAAAAGACAGAGGGTGCACACCACTGAGAACTGTATGGCAGTTGGAAGAAATGAATTAGATGAGTACTTAACAACATGGATGAATCTTAAGAAAACAGGGTGCAGAGTGAAAAAGTCAGAAACAGAATGTTACGTGGAACACAACAGCCTCAATACATTCACACACACAAATCCACGTTTTTAAAGAATATATCTGAACAAAGAAGGTCTGCTAAATATTTCAGAATAGCTACCATTTTGAAAATCAAATGGCAACTTAGAGTTCAGCCAGGGTAGGCGGTGCAGGGGGGAGGAATAAAGAGAAGAAGAGTCTTGTAGGAAGCAACAATAACGCTAGGCAATGACCTCATTAAGGAGTATGATTAAGTCCACACTCTGTACAGAGGTTCAACCACAACAAAATTCAAATTTGTGGGCCCAAGAATGAAGCAAAGAAAACAGATGCCAGGGCCCTGGGCTCCAAATGTACTGAATCTGTAGGCTCAGTGGCCCACAGGCTGAGAATAGTGCCTGTACCACACTGATGTGAAGGTAGAGAGAATGAATTGGATATTTCATGAGCTAACCAGTTAGGTTTGATTTCACAAAAACCAGGCGACTGATTTTTGGCTTTGTGCATTTCCAAAACACCCAGTGCTCAATTCCAAGAGCTTGAGCACAGGAGTCTGTATTAGTAATTGAGTATCTGGGTACTGTTTCAAATCCCCCAATCCAGTTAGGGTGAGAGATCCTGGAAGTCACATTGACCTAGGCTGCATTTTGAAATCATTTCTCACTAGTCCTGCTATGTTTCCAATCTGTCTTCATTTTTCACTTTTCAATAGGTTCTTAACATACTGTAGAATAGATTCAACCACACAGACAACATGGGTTTAAGAGACACTGTGGAAAGTACTTGATTATTCCATAGATTTATTCAGAGAAAACACAGACAGGAAGGATCAGGAGAAAGTACAAAGGAGGGTGTCTTTTTTCTTGTCATGCAGGATGACTTTCAAGGTCTTATTTCCCTACCCTAATTTCTGTGAGGTCTCAGACCTTGGCTAGCATTTGCTTCATCAACTTCTTAAGGAATCTGGTTATAATGCAACATGGCCTTACTAGAGTAATTTAGGGACTCTAGATAAAAATGCATTTCGTAATGCAGTCATTGTAAATCTCTCTCACGTGGTACTTTGTCCTCAAATTCATGGGGTAGTGTAGAGGCCTTTCTATAAGGATGCAGCTTTTGGATCACCTGGAGGGGAGATTCATTTCTCTTGTTTGAAGTTTTCTATGTTTGAAAATTTAAAACAGGCCAGGCGCAGTGGCTCACGCTTGTAATCCCAGCAATTTGGGAGGCTGAGGTGGGCGGATCACTTGAGGTCAGGAATTCGAGACCAGCCTGGCCAACATGGCGAAACCCTGTCTCTACTAAAAATACAATAAATAGCCGGGGATGGTGATGCATGCCTGTAGTCCCAGCTACTCAGGAGGCTGAGGCAGGAGAATCGCTTGAACCCAGGAGACGGAGGTTACAGTGAGCCAAGATCGCACCACTGCACTCTAGCCTGGGTGACAGAGTGAGACTCTGTCTCAAAAATAAATAAATAAATAAATAAAATAAAACAAAATCACACAATCACTAAAAGCAAGCCAAAAAAAAATCAACCCCAAATAAAAAGCATATACTAAAACCACAGAAACACAAAAGCAGCACACACTTCATTCCTTATCCTGACCCCGGAGAGCCTGGGTAGCCACATTTTGAGGAGGAGCCCATGTTAATACTGTCCAAACAGGAAAAAACAAGCACTGATGGGTTTTAAAAAGAAACTGAGCTCCCAGTCCATGAGATGCTCACAACAGTCTCCATAGAATAAAGCATTTTAGTATCTGGGTTAAGGAGGATTTTAAGATCTAGAGCTGGAGTTAAGTAAGGGAAGTTATCTTGTGCATGATATCCATCCGGGCCAAGCCAAAATCGAACGCAAATGCCAGGTGTTTCACCACAATTACTCTATAGTTTTATTTATTACCGCAAAAATTGCTTCTACCACTACTGTAATCAATTTCAGAAGTTTCACTTACTTGAGGTCAAATAATTTCATTACGTCCCCCACAAATTCATGCAGATACAATTTTGGAGAGGATTTCTCTCTAGCTCTAGATATAGACCTGTAGGACCCTGGTCATTCTGCATCTCCCTTACAAAGAGTTCTCGTAGGTCCCAGAAGTGCCTGGATGCTTCATGAAATTTTAATTGGACATTTCTTAAAATATCAATTCACTAAATTGTGTGTGATTATTTTCATGGTGGATAGTTCTACAACATGGTCCCCTTTTCTGCCCGCGAAAACCATCTTTGTAGCCGGGCATGGTGGCTCACGCCTGTAATCCCAACACTTTGGGAGGCTGAGGTGGGTGGATCACCTGGGGTTAGGAGTTCCAGACCAGCCTGGCCAACATGGCAAAACCCCATCTCTACTAAAAATACAAAAATTAGCCAGGCATGGTGGCACGTGCCTGTAATACCAGCTACTAGTGGGGCTGAGGCAGGAGGATTGCTTGAAACTGGGAGGCAGAGGTTGCACTGAGCCGAGATCAGGCCACTGCACTCCAGCCTGGGCAACAGAGTGAGACTCTGTCAAAAAAAAAAAAAAAAAAAAGGAAGGAAGGGAGGGAGGGAGGGAGGAAGGAAGGAAGGAAGAAGAAAGAATGAGAAATAAAGAAGGAAGGAAGGAAGGAGAAAGAGAGAGAGAAAGAAAGAAAAAAGAAGAAAGAAAGAAAGGAAGAAAGGAAGAAAGAAAGAAAAAGAAAGAAGAGAAAACCATCTTTGTGGAATACAGGAATTTGGGATGGCTGGAGGTTTCTCACTCATTTTTGTTAGATCCCTTTTCTGCTGCTGTGTAAGAGCAGCTCGAACTAAAGGTGCCATCTGCACAGTCGTTCACGCGGTGGCTCTCTGTTTGTCCGCCGTGGGAAAGGCAAGGGGCAGCTACCTTGAGCTTTTTGATCTGGAGCTCGATGGTCTGGATGTCAGTGCTGAGTTCCAGATGCTGGAGCTGTTCCAACTCCTCCTCCGTGTCCCCCAGCCAGGCCCAGATGCTGTTCAAGTCTGAGTTAAACTGCTGCCATTTCTGGAGGTTCTGCTTCATCCTCAACTCCTTGCTCAATGCCTGGGCCTGGAGAAGCTCCCATCGGTCAATCACACCTGGCAAGACATGCATACAACAGTGAGGTTATTTTCCTCTACGTGTGATGTTTATGAAATGCTTTAAACATAGATTGGCAGCTAACTTTAAATAGCAACAGAAAGAAAAGTAATTCCACTGGGCATTTTTGTTGTTGTCAACTGGAAATAACAGTTACACAGGTACAATGGCTGTGTTTTTTCTGTTTGTATTTCTAATAATAATGAAGCAAAAAAGTTAGTTACATGGGCGTTAACACTGTAAAGAGCTTTACGAAGTAATAAGCAGTCATGAGCACGAACTATCGTTCAGTTCTTGGATCCTGTCTACAATAGGGCTTTGAGCACACACACAGAAAATGCCTGATTAGATATGTGAGAAACAGTGCATTACAATAATTGGAACATGAGGGCTGGGGTGGTAGTGCGCGCCTGTAATCCCAGCTACTTGAGGGGAGGCGGGAGGATTACTTGAGCCCAGGAGTTGGAGTCTAGCCTGGGCAACACAGCGAGACTTCATCTCAATATTAAAAATAATAATAATAGGCCGGGCGCGGTGGCTCACGCTTGTAATCCCAGCACTTTGGGAGGCCGAGGCGGGCGGATCACGAGGTCAGGAGATCGAGACCACAGTGAAACCCCGTCTCTACTAAAAATACAAAAAATTAGCCGGGCGTGGTGGCGGGCGCCTGTAGTCCCAGCTACTCGGAGAGGCTGAGGCAGGAGAATGGCGTGAACCCGGGAGGCGGAGCTTGCAGTGAGCCGAGATCGCGCTACTGCACTCCAGCCTGGGTGACAGAGCAAGACTCTGTCTCAAAAAAAAAAAAAAATAAATAAATAAATAATAATAATAATAAATGAAACATGGGCAAACACTACCACGATGGCATGCATCATCCCCTCACTGTCAAAGGAGACTGTTATAACTTGGAAGGAAATTCTCGGGATAGAATGGTGTAGAGCAAGGCCAAGCAGCCTAAGGGGAACTTCACTGTTAACAAAGTGCTTCAGGATCTTCTATTTCATTCACTCTTGAACTGGATGCTATGCACTCACCAGCCGTTTGGGTTTCGGTACTATGCAGGTTAACAAAGCCAGGAAGGCTCTCCTCTTCCTCCTTCAGTTTGTGCTCCAGTCTCTTCACGGACTCTATACTGCCACTGCATTCGCCCAGCAGTTTCATCTGTTTAGACATAAACAGCCGGCCCCTGTCACCCAAATCTTCATGAGTGCAAAAGCTTCTGGGGAAAATATCTTTGTAGCTTCTCAGCAAGAGAAGTGTCTGTGTTTGGCTCCTCTGTGCCACCCTGCTAAAAATAAGCCAAGATGGCCGAGTGTGGTGTCTCAGGCCTGTGATCCCAGCACTTTGAGAGGCCGAGGAAGATGGATTGTTTGAACTCAGGAGTTTGAGACCAGCCTGGGGAACATGGCAAAACTCTGTCTCTACAAAACATACAAAAAATTTAGCTGGGCATGGTGGCATGCATCTGTAGTCTCAGCTACCTGGGAGGCTGAGGTGGATCACCTGAGCTCGGAGGGTCGAGGCTGCAGTGAACCATGATTGCGCTACTGCACTCCAGCCTATGCAACAGAGTGAGACCCAGTCTCAAAAAGAAAAAAGAAAAAATAAGCAGAGGCAGGCTGGGCACGGTGGCTCCTGCCTCTAATCCCAGCACTTTGGGGGCCGAGGTGGGAGGATCAGTTGAGCCTAGGAGTTGGAGACCAGACTGGGCAACATAGCGAGACCCTGTCTCTATAAAATATTTTAAAAATCAGCCAGGCATGGTGGTGAGCACCTACAGTCCCAGCTATTCAGGACGCTAAGGTGAGAAGGTTGCTTGAGCCCAGGAATTCAGCTGCATGCAGTGAGCTAAGACCATGACACCACACTCAAGCCTCGGTGACAGAGTGTGAGACCCTGTCTCTCAAAAAAAAAAAAAAAAAACTAAATAAGCAAAGTTCAAAAACATGCCTTTAAACAGGTGATACATTCACATATACAAAAAGCAATGCCTTAAAGATATACTTTGCATACATGATTTTGCATGAGAAGTCCTTGAAGTTTCTTTAAGATTCATGGATCAAAACAGATTAAACCAATCTGCGATTTAAAACTCAGAGCCCTCAGCTGGCAATGCAGTATATAATTTTTGGCAAGTTGCTCCCTCTTTCTCTTTCTTAAATTGAAATGTGGGAACGTTAATGTTACCACAAATCTCATGGGAACTTTCTTGCATTAAATAATTAAAATACTTAAAATTATAGAGCAATATTAAAGCCAGCTGTTTTACCAAAAAATGTAAGCAATGTTTAATAGGTATCAAGGGACTAAATTCTAAAGTCAAAGAAAAGCTTCCAAATTCATTTTTAACATCACATACAGTATTCAAAGATTAAAAGAACAAATCATTTCAAGATACTCCCGCTGTGCTTACCATAAAGCCTTTAACAAATCACAATGCCAATAGGACTGTTACTTTGATTACTTTTGGTTGAGGTTAAGTGTAATCCCAGTGATGTCAGTATGATTATCATCATAAAACTATATCACAGGTATTTTTAAAAAGTGGTTTCACTATAGTAGAAGTTGGTATAATAGGCCAAACTGAACAGGAAACAAACTCATGATTGACCGCTCTTCTGTAATTGTAAGGATAATAAAATCAACACATATAGCCAGAACAGTTTTCTTCCCTAATTTCAAAAAGTAGAACGTGTGAGTTGTGACCAGACTTGGGGAAATTCATTTTTCTTTCCTTGTACTAACCAGTCTTTTGGATGTGAAAGAAGACGTGAGGCAGAGAAGAGACTGGCTTTAAAATTCTCTCAAGTACGCATAGGAAAGCAGGTAGTTCTCTAGGGAAAATTAACTGGTCAGTAACTTGAGTAGGGCAAATAACCCTCTGCTAGACTTCATCATACATAGCCAATAGCCGCATAGATAGAACTGGTAGTATATCCAATGCCTTGCTATCTTTTCCCCAAATCCCTCTTGTTAGAACTGTTTTCTTCAGAATGAGCACACTAAAAACAGAAGAGAAAAACATTCCCAAGGTCATTTGGTGAACCCAGGAAAAGAACTACAAAAAAACTGCATGTTAGTAATCTATTAGCTAAAATCTGCTGCTCCAAGGATAACCTTGGTCCAGAAATTATTAGTTGAATTTGGAAAAATGCCTAATGACTTTTGGGAGCCAAAGTATTTTGTTGCTCTCAATGAAAAGGATCTCCCTAAGTGCTCAGTGGAAAGGAACAGGTTTGTCGTTACAATAGTTTTGTGGGCCTAAAAACAGACAAGTTCTACTCAAATGGTAACTTAATAACAGGGCTTGGCTTTGCACATCCAGGTTCATGAGTTCAAGGGCAGCGTGGTATTCAGAGACCACATAAAGCCCTTATGCTGCAGACGAACTGTTCTTTGACACAGAACTGTGGTTTCTGTACAGGTTGGAATCAGGCTGGCCAGGATACTTACGTAGCCTTTGTAGCTGGTGTCTAGCTCCGGCCCCGTGGGAGTTTTGCTGCGAATGATATTTTCGGTTTGCTGTATCTGAAAGCGGCTATCATCCAGGGCTTTGCCCAGTTGTCGGATCTGTGACTCTAGGGCACTGTGGTCTCCTGCGGTGGCAACCATAAGAATCTTTACCAGACAAACTATTTGACTTATTTAAAGCTTGATATTCAAGGAGAAGTTTCAGAAATGATTTCAGTTACAGCAGCATAGAAATGGCAGGTGTGGGTAATTACAAAGCAAATTTAGTACCATCGTGCTGGTGGGTTAGACATTAAAATGGCCAAACCAATGAAGGTGCTTGACTGAAAGCCCTAGCAGATTGGACGTCGCAAAACGGCTCTCCAGTCTGTTTTGAACAGCTTCGTGCACCTGACCCTCTTCCAGCTGAACCCCTGATCATCTGAATGTTGTCAGTATGGAAGGCCTTTCTAAAAATCTGCAATGGTGTCTACTGCATCTCAGTAAGGAGAAAGCTGTTTTTTTTCTCATGTTCTTTCTGCTGTCACTTAGTGAGCAGGGGAAGATCCTTCCTCTGATTTTTCTTTGTGCACCTCAGGGGAAGACAGTGTCATGGAAGGCTCAGGTTGCTGCATCATTTACTGAAGGCATAAATTCATTAATCAAGAAAAGAGTGCCTCAGAATAGATATATACAGAGATATCAGATTAGCAACGACTTGCTTTTATTTAAGATCTAAAACAAAACCAGGAGAAAGCTAAAATTTTAACATTTCCATCCAGGCAGGTTCTTACTCATAGCCTAGAATTGTGGCTCATTCTCCTCTGAAAGTTGTAACATTTCTTTGTAAAATTATAGAGTGTGTGTGTGTGTGTGTGTGTGTGTGTGTATCAAAGCCTTTGAACTACACAGGAACATTTGATCATCAGAGTGAAGCTAGCATGGGGTGAAAGCAGAACAAATATTAGTAAGCCTTATTAAATGAATTTATTTGTTTCTAAAAAAGGTCTTCTAGATACACCTAGGAGAGGTCTCTCCCTGGGAATCACCCTCTCAGTAATGTTACTTTGCTTTCTGTCCTTTTGGTTTTCTTCAAAAACCGAAGCATAAACTATTAACTCCATGATTCGATATCATATCACTGCGTTCAAACTATTCCCCCCTACATCCCACATCACTGATCCTGAACTCCTGAACTACAGTTTGTCTAATACAACACTAAGCAAAACTAGTTCCATTTTTCTTTCTTTAATTCTTCTTGTTTCAGGAATAGTTCTGTCCTTATCTATGGCTCAACATACCGTGGAATACATTTTTCCTTTCAAATTATCTTATAAGACCTCTGAAATTAAAATTACATATATTTTTTAGAGCTGAAATCTGATCTCACCCCTTGTCTCACACAGGATTCCTGAGACGAGGATAAAGTGGTGGATGTGCCCAAGGTCACTCATGCAGGCTGGTGGACTTGGGACCAGAGCCTGCGCCCTGACTCTCCAGCCACAGGTAGGTTTGCGTGCAGTGAAGCTGAAATTACCACACCACGTAGAACACTAGGGCACAGAGGCTGATGACTGGGTTTTCTTTCTCATATTTTCTGCAGTTAATGGGCATGAGAGGTCTATACTTAATGAGACCAATTACCATTTAACAAGTTGAGAAGTTATTTTGTTTCACTCAATTAGTGAAATCTTATTCTTGGTGTGGATTTAACCAGCTGTTTTTGCTAGTACAGCAGTAAGAGAGGAAGGCTGTGCCTTAACATGCTAGAGCCACAAAGCTGGGAGAGATACAGCAGATGTGCTAAGAGAGGAGGCTTGCTACACAGGGGAGGGAGGGAGGCTGGCTCCGGCTTGTCGTGCCTACCGGAGGTATTTTTGATTGCATTTTCTGTGAGTTTTACATAGGCCTCAGGGCTTTCGGGGATCATTACGTCTGCAAAAAAAGCACAGTCTAAGTTGACAGCTAAGTTCTGGAAACCTTGAATCCCTTGTGCAGGAAAATAACTTTCCTAGGGGAAAAAAAGGAAGTCAGTTATTCTAGACACACAGCTCCTGAGTGCACAGAGGAGCGTGCAGGCTCACCAAAGGTTTCCTGAAATTAATCATAAGAATTCACAGTGGGCGGGGTGCGGTGGCTCATGCCTGTAATCCCAGCACTTTGGAGGCCAAGGCGCATGGATCACCTGAGGTCAGGAATTCGAGACCAGCCTGGCCAACGTGGTGGAACCCCATCTCTACTAAAAATACAAAAATTAGCCAGGTGTGGTGGCAGGTGCCTGTAATCCCAGCTACACGGGAGGCTGAGGCAGGAGGATCGCTTGAATCCGGGAGGCGGAGGTTGCAGTGAGCCGAGATTGTGCCACTGCACTCCAGCCTGGGCAACAGAGCTAGACTTCATCTCAAAAAAAAAAAAAAGAACTCACAGTGACTGAGAGTGTTTTTACGAGCCAGGCTCTGGTCTGAGCACAAATTTACCACACAGAAACCCTATAGGGTACCTGGGAATGTTATTCCCATTTTATAGATGAGAAAACTGACACACAGAGGAATTAGGTTCCTTATCCAAGTTTAAACAGAAAGTACATGGCAGAACTGAGATTTCAGCCCAGAAAGTCAGACTCCAGAGCAGCGCCGTCCCATATATTTCTACGTGAACTACATATGTAATCTTGCAGGTTTCATAGCCACATTGGAAATGTAAAAAGAAACATATAAAATTAATTTTAACACTATATTAGATAGGGATTATAACATGTAATCAATATAATTATTAATATTTTATTTTCTTTCTTTGTAGTAAGTCTTTGAAATTCATGTAAGCGTGTTTTCCACGCACAACCCATCTCAATTTGCACAGTCCAATCTCAGAACTCAACAGTCCCAATTGGCCAGTGGCTGGTTTTGGACAGCTCTGCTTCAGATGCCATATGCCTGACTAATAGGCCTTACCGTAAAGACAAAATAGAAATGAGAGAAATCATTTTCTTTTTAGAACAGTGTCATCCCTTGGGAATCTGATGTGAACCACCAGAACCAAACAGAAATTCCCCAGATGTCCTTTGAGAGAATGTATGAGATACATTTCCAAGTGCCACAGATCAGCCTCCAACTCTTTATTCTATTTTTATTCACCTTCCTTATAGAGTTCCTGTTTCTCTGTCCATCCCTTCACTGCATGTGTGGCTTGGGTGGTGGTCCTTCTTGCTTTCCTTCACACACTCTTCCTGTGTGAGCTCCTCCGTTCACTCCAGGACCATTGACATTTACATGTGAATAACTACCCAATCTGCATTTCTGGCTTCTGCACTTCACACCTGTGCATCTACGACTGGACATTTGCATTTAGACATTCTGCAGGTATCTCAAGATCAGGATGCACACAAGCAAACTCATCCCCTCCCTGCTTTCACAGCCTTGCCTCCCTTGCCCAGCTGCACCCACAGTGCTCCTTCCCTCTTGTGGTCCTCAGGGCCTAGGACCACCTGCATCTTTCACCAAGATGCCCAGCCCAGAAAATCGCCTCCATCCCAGTTCAATGGACTGAGAGTTCTGGAGGAGTCTTCTCTGTGCGATTTCTCATATCACTCCCATTCTCTCCATTCCCAATGCTGCTTCCCCTGGTTCAGGCCACCACCCTACTTCTGTCTGAGGTTGTAAAAGGTTTCATTTGGACTCTCTCCCCTGAATATGCCCTTCTCCCTGTGGTATCCAGAAAGATACAATATGAAAATCTGCACATCCCTGAGGAGGGAAGATCCCAGCACCTCCCTCCACAGATGCTGCTGTGGCTCCACGACCTTCAGGATAGGAGCCCAAGCTCTTGCCCATGGTGAACAGGCTGCTTCACAGCCAGGCTCTTCTCCACTTTGTCCATTCCATGCCTGTCATTCCAGACAAACTGTCGATGATCAAAAGCACCAGGCCAATCACAAAGCAGGGAGGCTTCCCCTGCTTTCTTCCTCTAGCACTTCTGAGCCCACCTGACCAACTGCGATTCACCCTCTGGGCTCTACTCCACTGTTTCTTTCCCAAAGCCTCTCCCTGGACTCCAGCTTTGTTGCCCCTGCTTGTGTGTCCTGCCACCACACTGCCATCTTAGCCCCAAACACTTCACACAGTGGTTTCTCACTGTGTCCCACACTAGAGTGGAAGCTCTGGGAGAAGAAGAGGAACTGTGTATTCCTAGGACCTGGCAAAGCACTTGTCACCTACTACCACAAATCTACGTGGAATAAATCAATGGCCACACCAAATTTTGCATTTTATAATCACATTCATATCTAAGTGTTCACTTAGGTACAATTTCTCCGCATGGGAGAAGGAAGCAAATGATTCTGGATAGCTGTCATGTTTCCAGGGCAATATTAATTCCCTCTGACTTTCCTTTAAGCTGGCACACTGGAGAGGATCTTTCCTACCTGATAAGCCAACAGCTCCCCGGAGGTAGAAATCTTTGTCATCCTCACCCTCTTCATCCTCAGAGGGCAGAGCTCTGGACACTGCAGACTCCAGGTCCCGACTGAGGTCATAGTCGTGATCCCACTCCAGGGGGATGGAGTCCACACTAGCCGGGGTGTCTCGTCCTGACCGCTCGCTCCGGAGGGGCTGAGCGAGCGAGAGGGAGGGGTTGGAGGAAGGCTGTGGAGAAAGCAGGCTGTCTGCAGAACGGTCGTGCCAGTGCAGGTCCGACAGAGCTGCAGAGTCTTCCAGCTCCAGCTCCCTGTCTGAGAGGTCGTGCTCATCGTCTGGGAGCTAGAAGGGAAGTCAAGGCAACCCCGTCACTGTAGTGGTCAGACTATCTTTTTATCGGGGCCACCTGCCTACCATGAGGGGACAATTTTTAACTTCTTATGAGCAAATAAATAAGAATCTTCTGATCACAGAAATACAGGGGACAGTGCTGCTCTAGAGTTTGACTGTCTGGGTTGAAATCTCAGTTATGCTGTGTGCTTCCTGTTTAAGCTTGGATAAGGAAATTAATTCCTCTGGGCCTCAGTTTTCTCATCTATAAAATGGGAATAACAGTCCCAGGCATCCCACAGGGTTTTTTCTGAGTGTGAAAAAACTAAAAAGTCTTATAAATTATCCTACATAAGCCTCAGTTTCATTGTTGGTAAAATGGGAATAACATTAAAACCTACTTCAAATAATTAATATGAGATTAAATAAATATTATAAAGAAGGGCAATCTACTACCATGTCTACCACACAACACCTACACACTGGCACGGATCGGAAATAAGAGCAAATTACTGAGAACTTAGCTTGTCCTTATAGCCCAGATATAAAATAGGTTTGATTGTAGAAGATTCCAAATACTCTAATAACACCTCTTATAGGTACGATGTGATTATGGTAGCAATTAGGAAAATGGAAGAATGAAAATTCACCTAAACCTAACCTCATCAATTAAGAAGCTGTTCCTTTTATTGTATTTCTTCTAGAGACTTTTCTTATTTCTTCCAGAGGCTTCTCTAGAGCCACGCTGTCCCATATGTTTCTGTGATCAAAAGATTCTTACTTATCTTCCATAGAAGATATAAGCCAAATGTTCTTCTAAACTCTTTCTATACATTAACTCATCTAATGCTCAAAACAATCCTTTGTACAGGGTAGTTACTGCTACTAAACCACTTTCACATTTGAGGAAGCTGAAGCAAGAAGGGTGAAGTGAGTAGCTTGCCGAAGGTGACAGCGACAATGCAGGACAAAGCTAGGACTTGAACTCAGGTGCTCCAGCTCCAGAGTCTGGGCTCTCACCCACTATACAGTACAACTCAATCCCACACGATTTATTTTCTTTAGATTTAACGACAACTAAGAAAATCAATGTTACATACAGGCAGGCGGATCAGTTTCTTATGGTATCTTTCCACACGCCCGAAGACCTCCTGGCAGTAGCGTCGGAGCTCATCTAGTTCCTCCTCGATGATCGCCGCATCCAAGGGCTCACTCTTTTCTATCAGCTGTTCTCCTTGGGCAATTATCTGCTCAATCTTATTGTGGTTCAGTGAAATTTCCTGCTGGAAGGCCTAGGGAGTACAAATCTCATGTGATTTCGCTGTTGTTGTTGCTTACATTGATATAAAAGAATCATAATAGATGTATTTCTCATTACATTAAAAAAGACATGTAGGGGCTATTTAATTGACCATATACAAGAGGCTATTACCTTCTAAAGTAAATCATACGCATTTTCAGTCAGAACAGGAGTCATAAATAGAAACATTCGAATTCCATGATCAGAAATGCGCTTTTGGCTAATAAAATTTACCATCACAGGTAGTGTGGGTAGAGAATAACATGGGAAAATACTCAAACCCACCGTAAGTTGACAGCACTGGTTATCCCTAATGAAAGCAATGGCAGTCAATACACTGCCACTGAAATAAATGTGGCATTTTAAAGAAATATCCCGAATATTTTAATTTCAGATGTCCTCATCCTATGTCAAACATGACTAAGAGAAGCCATCCAATGCCACGCCTTCTTCTCAGGTGATTCTTTTATTATTTCAGAACATAGGCAGGTAAAGTTATAATGATTTGAAAAACAAGGAATTCCAGGAGGATTATTTAGATTCATTCTATGTGTTGCAAAAGATTTAAATCACTGGGGTATGTTTCAGTGTTAACTTTTAATTCAATAAATTGTGGAAGAGCTGAATTGTCCAATGGTGAAAAAGACTCCCAGGAGAGAAGGGAGGGTAGTAATAAGTTCCATCATCCTGCCAGAGTCCCGAGGGACAAGATTCAATTATCACTTGGCAGAAACTTTCCGTGGAAGGATGTAAATGTTGATTTGCCTGTGAGATGACAGGAGAGAGGAATCAGGGGAGAGGGTGAGGCAGAACAGCAGGGTTTACTGTTTCTTCCATCCTGAGAATCCGTGTCTAAGGGCAAGTTCCTTGTTTCATTATAACAACCCAAAGGTTATGGGCGTCATGAACATTCTTTAAAAAAATCCATCTATCTTGGGAAGAAAATTTCATAAGTTGCCTTGGAAAATATTCAATTTGTTAAACACTCCCCCTTTTAGGAAATCCTTACATCTAATGTATATCCCACCTATTCAAATTTCTAGCTAGCCTCTGTGTTTGAATTATATAGTGAAAAATACAAAATGTATTTAAAATTAACTTGGTATCTAAGAATGTAGACTATGAGGAATGAAATCCTGACATAGGAAAGTTGTATTGCTTTGCAACATGGAGGTTAAAGGAACCATGTGAAGGTGCTACAAACAAATTAGAAAAAATAAATGAAAACAACAACAAGGCCAGGAAGGGTGGCTCAAGCCTGTAATCCCAGCACTTTGGGAGGCCAAGGCAGCCAGATCACTTGAAGTTAGGAGTTTGAGACCAGCCTGGCCAACATAGTGAAACCCCATCTTTACTAAAAAAATACAAAAATACAAAAGTGTGCCGGACGTGGTGGTATGTGCCTGTAATGTCAGCTACTTGGCAGGCTGAGGCAGGAGAACTGCTTGAACCAGGGAGGCGGAGGTTGCAGTGAACCAAGATTGCACCACTGCACTTCAGCCTGGGTGACAGAGCGAGACTCTCTCTAAAAAAACAACAACAACAACAACAACAACAGAACATCCCTAACACCCTGGCAATCAAGCTGATTGAAAATCATTCAAGCTGTTGAAAAATATCAACAACAATATCAATATCAAATAAGATAAGAGCACTACCCCGAGATAAGCAATAGCAGTTATCTCTGGGTAGTGCTCTTTATCTTATTTTTTATATATTTTATATTTTCTGATTTTGTTTGCAGTCCAGAACTCATTTTTCAAAAGAAAAGTTATTTGCTATGTTCTTCACAAAACAGCCACAAATCCTTTCCTTTTCGGGCTTTCTTCACATTGATAACTTGAAAAATAATCTATTACCTTGAGTTGCTTTATTTTAGCTTGAACATCACACTCAGAAAAATGTTCAATATTAGTGAGCTGCAGATCCATCTCTGTGAGCCAGACCAGAATGCTGTCTCGTGCAGTCTCAAACTCCTCACGCTGGCCAATAAAATGCTGGAAGGCAAGAGGAAAGTAGTAACAATTATTTTTATTAAAAGTCCTTCTAAACATATGGAGATGGCACAGCAAATTCCAGTGTTCTGTAAAGTCATTTTCTCAGCAAGTAATGAGAAGCCTGCAATCCTTTGCTATATCACTCCCCCGTTTATTCCTCCTGCCATCCCATTCTTACAAAATCACTGAGACTGTGTCTCAAGACTGCATTCAAATGGCCCAATCCCATCCTCTGGACTCTAAATTACAGACGAGGCACAGCAAAAACCTTGAGTCTGCGCAAGATGGAGGTGACACGCTTTTGCAGGTTGTCCCATCTCTGGTTGCCTTCGTGAACCATCTGTTTGAGGCTACAGGCTGAATCAGTGCGGTTCTCCCTGGCCAGGCGGCGGTACTGCTTGTTGATCAGTTCCAGCTGCGTCAAGCACTCGTGGACCTGTCGCTGGAAAGCCTAAGGCCACAGAGAAGCATATCAGTGTGGGAAATCAGCGAAGGACTCTCAGTAGTGGCTCCTGGTTTTCTTATTGTAGCGTCTGGGAGAATGGGAAGTTACACTACCACAGAGGGAAAGAATGATGTCTAATAACGGTACACTTCCCCTTGTTAATGCAAAGTCATCTAGTCAGCGTAACTTAAAGGAAAGGGAGAATCTATCAAAAAATATGAAAATGGGGAGTAGTAATGAATAAACACACACGCACCCAGCACACATATATAGACACACACACACACACACACACACACACACATACACACACATACATATACACGTAGCTTTAAAAATAATTAATGTCCTGGAAACAAATATTCCCACAAAGCAAACCACTATAAAAAATATACACATGTGTGTGGAAATGTGAGTTTGAAATGTTGACGATTTCTGCTGTCAATATGGAGAAAAAGATATCTATAATGGAACTGTTTATTTGTAAAACATGTACTTTTCTAAAAATCTATAAATTACCTCAATTCTGCTGTTCATTGGGAAAAAAACTTAAAACTACCTTTTGCAAAAGGTCTTCCAAAAAATCAAGCTATTATAAGCTTTTAAGAAAAGTAATTCAGTAAAATACAAGTAACTTTATATTTCAAAAAATTTGGAACATGCTCTGTTTATTTTTTTGTTTTTCCTGTGATTTAATTAGTTTTTATAAAACATGTTAGAGCTAGTGTACCACCCCACACAGCAGCATCTATTTGCTTTTGAGGGTATCCCAGGGACAGTTCAGAGATTCTGAAGGTAAAATATTCTTTTCTGCCTTTTCCCTGCAATATAGAAGAGCCCTATAGCATAAGAGTCATTTGGCCAAAATAAAATGAAGCTTTTAAAAAAATCATTTGTATGATTTATGACTGATTTTTATCTTGGCATTAGACCAAAATGAAAATTATAATTAATAAATTGAACTGTACTCATCAAATCCCCAAATTCTGTTTTCCTTGGCTCATCACACTGTTTACATGTGACCACATTTCTGCCTTTTAAATTGCTTTCCTTCTGAGAGCTGCTTTCAGAGCCTTCATCCTAGGAAATCCCAGCTTCCAGTCTAAAAATCTTAAGTTATTTCTCTAGCAAAGGGAGTGGTAAGGAAAGTTCAGCTCTGGCCATGACTGGAAGTCCCAGTTCGTGTTTGTCCATTGGGGTAAGGTTGGAGTACCCCCAGGCAGATACCCCAGCACAACCACGTCCATCCCAAACGTTCATGCAATTGGACCAGCTAAAGACTGCCCCCAAGCACAACTTTGTTTCTGCAATTCATTTCTGTCTCTTAAGAAAATTAACTACAAAATTCATGATAAATAATAAAATCAATCATTATAGAAGCTAACTATAAGGCTAACTTTTGCTTTAAAATCTGAGAGTCTAAAATAGCATCAAAAAGAATCTTATGTAATCTGCTTTGCAGTATAAGCCAATTATAAAAGGTTTTAACCTTTATGAAGCGAGTGTGTAAGATGAGCTGAGCAACTCTTCCACTAGCATTCATTCACATCGAGATGACCTGGAATCTACTGCAGAGTTTACTGAGCTTTTTACTAGTAGTTTTCTAAGGGAGTATCTTTTATATAGGAATAAAAGTGTTGTTTATTTTAATTTAGTGGTACGGTTACATATGAATTCATTCACCATTCAGACATCAGAGTAATTCATCCATTTCACAAAGTATTTGAACATTTTTCTAGATTCATATAGCTGTCCATGTACAACCCTGAGAGTTTAAACTCCATAAGAATAAAAAGCGAACTTCCTATTTCCCATCATAGGCCTCAGTAAATGCCTGGTTACCTGACGTTGCAAGGTAAAAATGAATGCAGCTACATTTCATTACATTTTCAGTCTTATTTCTAAACATCTCAAGGAACTTGGGGCATAATTAGCAACCGAGAATGGTCAGAATGCTTCTGAACTCTTTGCTGTCAACATATCTGAGCACACAACTGCCTATTAGAGGGAACTGAAGGGAAAAACACCTTCAAATTTACAAATGGTCAGTTTTGGGCTAGGTCAGGTCTTCCATGAAAATGAAAGGCAGCTGAGAAGTCAGAGCTTCATTGTACAACAGTGACACAGTGGACTTGAGATTGTGCAAGCAGGCAAGGTACTGGAATCAATTCTTGGATAACTTCTTTCTTTATGAATATGACTACACTACAGCTATTTTCATCTCAGTGTAATTGAAAAGTTTTGGTGACTCAAGACCAGTACTACTCTTCACTGTGTAATTAAAAATGAATTATAATGAAAACGTTTTATTCCATTCTAGAGCCAACTCTTTTATCAAATACACACACATACACACACACTGCGATTAAGTAAAGAAAATACAAAAATGTATTTGGAAGGTAGATGTTTATAGTATTAAAAAATCATATTTTAATCTTAGAAAAGATGGTTGACTGTGGAATAATTCTGAAACAAAAATCATGCCAAGATCTTTTGGGAGGAATCACGATTCTTCTTTTCTAGTAGAATCTCTCTTCATTACTACAGTATTTCTGCTTCTTGATAATCTTAAAATAAAAACCTCTTTTTCCCCCTTCTTTGCCTACATATGAGGTCATAATAAAGATGGCTGCAAAGTCCTCACCCAGCAATTTGAACAGATAACATGTGGTGAACAGCTAGTTTAGGTCTTGGAACTCCAACTACCAGCTGGCTACTTTAACAGCAAAATAAGGATTAAAAATTTGGAATTATAGATCACCTCAAATTTCTTTAGTTCTTCCTTGGCAACTGTATAGATGACCCCAGAAGAGCTGGGAAAAGCAGCTGTTCTTTCGGAAGACTTCAGCCAATCTTCAAAACGTGAATAGTCATCCAGAAATTTCTGCCACAATCGCCACGTCTCTTCAATTCTGGGGCAGAAAATGAAAGAACAGATTCTGATTATTGGAGACTGTTTTCGCTCCCGAACCTGGTCTGATGACTGCGACTGGATTAAGGGTGCCCACAGAGGCAACTGTCATGCCAAACAATAACCATTCCTCGAGCCAAATTTGACCAGAGAGCAAGAGAGACAACTGTTTGAGCTAAAATAAAACAGCTGTTTTATTTTTTTAAAAACATGTCCTGCAGCTCTGGATTTTGAATTAGTCAAATTGAAAATTACAAGCACATCACATGAGCTGCCTTGGATGTGTACAACAAGTTTAGAAAAGCAACAACAGGTTTACAGTGTGCACTCAGGCCAGTGTTTTACGGAAATAAAGACAAGGTCTGAAAATCCATTTAAGTCCAACATTCAACTCACACTGACAAAAGTCAATCTATGACAGCAGGACAAATATTAAGCTTTCAACAGTTTACCAGAGAGCACAGCCATGATGATCACTTTGTAACACAGCACGATTATCTGCCACCTTAAATTTCAAAGGGCTTAAAGATAAATGTGCTTTTATTATTTAATTTTTAATAACAGAATGTTACTGTTCTCACAGCCACACATTCTGTAATGTTATGATTGTTTGACAAGGGTGTATTTTTATGTTTCCGTATTATATTTTAACTGTTAGGTCAGACATAACTTGTCTTGTTATATTTATATATTACCTTTATAACTACTTATTTTCCCAACTAAATGTAGACAATAGTAAGTTTGGGAAGCCACAGCTATTTTTGGACATTGTAACCAACAGGAAAGAGTGAATAGTGGATACTCTGGGTGATTTTTATTTTCTTTTTGGTCTTTCCTCTTCCCTATCTGTTTCAGCAGCCCAGCTCACTTGAGCCTCCTTTCCATGGACATAGCACAAATGTTTCTCCACCGCCGGTCCAGGTTTCTTGTAGCCTGCTGTATAGAGTCACACTCGGCATCAGTGGCACAGGCGTCACAGTCGTGCAGCAGGACTTCACACAGGTTGAGGACAGATGCAACACCTGTACTATGCTTCTCTATGTCTCTCTGAAGCTCCTGCAGGGGAACGCAACAGGCTTTATTCAACAATTACATGTATACAGATGAGAGAAACTGAAGCAACATTTGTTGGTAAATGGCTAGGCTACACCTTGACAAATATTTAATTTCCTTGAATGTATGACATTTATTGAGCCTCATTTATGAAATCCAGCAAGCTCAAAGTACTAGAAAATGGATGTAGAAATATTTTGGCTATGTGAGCAATGCTAAAATATAAACTGAACAAATGAAATGGGACTAAGAGTAAAACTAACTTCTTTAATCAATAAAAAATGAATCTTGCCCCAGATTCTACTTCACGAATACATCACTTTCATTCCAATCAATCAATCATCATCTCTTAGTATCTGTCAGGGGATTGGTTCCAGACCTTCCCTCGGACACCAAAACCCATGGTTGCTTAAGTCCTTGATATTGAATGCTGTAGTATTTGCATACCTACTACGAACATCCTTCCATACATTTAAATCATCTTGAGATTACTTATAATACCTAATACAATGTAAATGCTATATAAATAGTTCTTATACTGTATTGTTTAGGGAATCATGACAAGAATAAAAAGTCTGTACGTATTCAATACAGATGCAAATTGTTTTCCAAATACTTTTGATCTAGAGTTGGTGGAATCCACCAATGTAGAACCATAGATACCGAGGGCCTGTATATATGCACGTGCTAGACCTGACACTCAAGAACTGGGCTTTAAGATCCAAAGATTTACTTTTTTTTTTTTTTTTGAGATGGAGTCTCACTCTGTCACCCAGGCTGGAGAGCAATGGCACAATACCAGCTCATGGCAACTTCTGCCTCCCAAGTTCAAGTGATTTTCCTGCGTCAGCCTCCCAAGTAGCTGGGATTTCAGGCACCCACCATCATGCCTGGCTGGTTTTTGTATTTTTGTAGAGACTGGGTTTTACTATGTTGGCCAGGCTGGTCTTGAACTCCTGACCTCAGGTGATCCACCCACCTAGGCCTTCCAAAGTGCTGGGATTACAGGTGTGAGCCACCACGCTCAGCTGATTTGCATTCTTTTTTAAACAGTTAATTCCACCATCATTAAAAGGTAACATGGTTATCAATGGATGAACAAATAAAGAAAAAGTGGCATATATATACACAATGGAATATTATTCGGTCATAAAAAATGAAATTATGTTGTTTGCAGCAACATGGATGGAACTGGAGGTCATTATGTTAAGTGAAATAAGCCAGGTACAAAAACACAAATATCACACGTTCTCACTTGTATGTGGGAGCTAAAAAAGTTGATCTCATGGAGGTAGAGAGTAGAACGCCAGATAGCAGAGGCTGGGAAGAGTGTTTGGGGGCGATGAAGCAAGATGTCAATAGATACAAACATACAGTTAGAGGGAATAAGTTTTAATGTTCAATAGAGTAGAATGACTATAGTTAACAACAATGTACTGCATATTTCAAAATAGCTAGAAGAGAGAAATTGAAACATTCCCAACACATAGAAATAATAAATACTAGAGGTGACGGACACCCCACATACCCTGACTTGATAATTACACAGTCTATGCATGTAACAAAATATCGTATGTGCCCCCAAAATATGTAGAGATACTATTTAAGGGACCTAGGTTCTATACCATGCATGACATCAGCAGTTTCCTCACAGAACAACTTCTTTTTTTTTTTTTTTTTTTTTTTAGATGGAGTCTCACTCTGTCACCCAGGCTGGAGTGCAGTGGCATGATTTCAGCTCACTGCAACCTCCTGCCTGATTCTCCTCCTGATTCTCCTGCCTCAGCCTCCTGAGTAGCTGGGATTACAGGTGCCCACCACCATGCCTGGCTAATTTTTCTATTTTTAGTAGAGACAGGGTTTCCCCATGTTGGCCAGGCTGGTCTGGAACTCCTGACCTTGTGATCCGCCTGCCTCAGCCTCCCAAAGTGCTGGAATTACAGGTGTGAGCCCACTGCGCCTGGCGTAGAGCAACTTTTAATGTAGGACAGAAGTAAAATGTTTTATGATAAAAACAAAGCATTGGATTTCCCTGGAGTCCCACAATGTGAAATCTTCATTTTAACTGTATAAAATGTAAATCCAAATTGTACGTTGTTTTCTCTATTGAACTTTTAACTCCATTTACTCCAAGTAAGTATTCCATTATTAAAAGTGAGCTCTACCAGTATCATTTTTTGTTTACTATATTCATCAACGTCCATAATGTGTTTTCCTTTTCTTTCATCAGGAAGTTCTTGAATTTGCTTAGCTTTTCTCTTGCTCTAAAAATGCCTCAATTTACGCAGATACCTGGGATTTATATTCTTGTGTTGCTCTTCCTCTTATTTTTTTCCTTGACACCGTGTTCCAACATCTACGAAAACACTAGCTATTGTCAAATGTCATAATAGTGCCTTTAATTAATTTTGGAGATTTTATAAACTAGACACTAGACGATAAATTTTACTAAAATATTTATATTTTTATAAACAGTCCTTTCAAATCTCTAACATAACCTCCTTCACTTACGTGAAAGAATATGTCACAGGAATTGCTGTTCTAAAAAATATAAAATAAAGTAATATAAAAATTAAACTTAGTATTTGCTTAAAGATAAATATAAAGACAAATAATTCTGTAAATGAGATTACCAAGTACATTTGAGGTCTTAAACTACATTTTGTGCAAGGATATACATTTGGAAGAAGTGTTAGACCCCTGGACATAAACCACTTTTAAGAAGGTTAGCATTTTTATTTCATTTTCTCTAAATACTCAAAAGTTTTTGTTAAAATCAATATATGAAATACCAACCCTAAGATTTGAGGGGATTTATAATCATACATAAGTGCCCTAAGACAAAGTTTTAGGCTCAGCTTTAACTTTTTTTTTTTTTTTTTTGAGACGGAGTCTCACTCTGTCTGCAGAGTGGAGTGCAGTGGCGCAATCTCGGCTCACTGCAACCGCCGCCTGCCTGGTTCAAGCAATTCTCCTGCCTCAGCCTCCCAAGTAGCTGGGATTACAGGCATGCACCACCACGCCCAGCTAATTTTTGTATTTTTAGTAGAGACAGAATCATTCTTAAAAATTTTCCACAAGGGAAACTGTGGTAACTATGACATGATTAAAATAAAACTTATCAAGCCCTGACTTTGTGTTAGGTAGGCACTGTGCTCAGTGCTTCTTCTTAGTAATTTGTACAGTTACACTGTGTGGTGTGGACTCTGATGATTGGCATTCTATAAATCAGGGCTATAAGGGTTCAAATAGTTATGGCTTTGTCTCAGATCATATGGGAATGTAGTGAGGCCAAGATCTGAACCCAGAAAGTTTACTTTTAACCACTGGTATACAGGATTTTTTAAAGTTTTAATTTAAAATTTAATTAAAAAGCTATATGTGCATATTTAATGTAGTAAAAAGTTAAAAACTACTAGCAGGTTCTGAAGAAAGCAGCATGCTTTCCACCCCGGAATCCACCCATTCAGCAACAACCATTTCCATCTCTTGCAGCTCTTTCTTCTGGTATTACTTCTACTCTTTTTCATTTTTTGAGACAGGGTCTTGCTGTGTCACCCAGGCTGGAGTGCAGGGGTGTGATTATGGCTCACTGCAGCCTCGAATTCCTGGCCTCAAGTGATCCTTCTGCCTTGGCCTCTCGAAGTATTAGGATTACAGGGGTAAGCCACCACATTCAACCTATTTCTATATTTCTCAGTAATATATAACTTCTCTATTTCTAACTAACATAGCTACTGCTTGATTTGTCCATTTTAGTAATTACTTTATGAATTCTTCTATAGTAGAGATGAAATAAACTTCTACATGGCTGACTGAACTCTAATGACTGTTATAGTACAACTTAGAGCTAGGGTAATAATCACTGCTCTCATGATTATGGTTATTTAATATTTTTCACATTTGAGGAACAAAATATACTATGGTTATGTTTCTTTTTTCTTTTCTTTTTTTTTTTTTTTAGACCTGTCACTAGGCTGGAGTGCAGTGGTGCGATCTCAGCTCACTGCAACCTCCGACTTCCTGGTTCAAGCAATTCTCTTGCCTCAGCCTCCCAAGTAGCTGGGATTACAGGCATGCACCACCACGCCCAGCTAATTTTTGTATTTTTAGTAGAGATGGGGTTTCACCATGTTGGCCAGGATGGTCTCGGTCTCCTTATAACTCATTTTCCTGGATTATACAATCCTCTCTCTCTCTCAAATTTATTATGCTTACTTCTATTATCTCTCTTATAGAACTAATAAAACTCCTTCCAGAGTGGTTAAGCCCATCAGATAATCTAGCCCCTCCTGGCTTCTCCTGGAAACATCCCTCCTAGAGCACCCAGAGCCCCTGCTCCCATCTGGACAGGTGCTGGCTTGGCTGCAGTACAGCCGTCATCAGGGACTTTCCTGCACCTTCACTCGGGGAATTCCCTTTTTCTTTCTCCTGAGTTGAACAGCATTTCCCCTCTTGCTTTAGTGCATGTAGCATATGCAGCATATATAGCAAAGCAGTATGTCGCATGTGTAGCAAGCATGAAGTGTATTTTCCTCTCACTTCCATGTATGTAGTATACCTTTCATTAGCTTCCTGAAAACGGGTACATAGGAGGGAAAATTTTTAGATATTAAGTGGCAGGGTACACAATTCTAAATTATAAAAAATTTTTCTCAGCTTTCTGAAGGCAGAGCCATTGTCTTCTAGCTTCCAGTATTGTTTTGGAGAAGCCAGATTTTATTTCATCCTGGAAACCGTTAGGATCTCCTTATCCCTTGTGTTCTGCAATTTTACAGTGTGGCTTTGCTTTGTTTTACATTTTCCTGGCATTTATATGGCCCTTATAATCTGCAAATGCATGTTTTTCATTTTAGATATATGTATGAATATATATATACACACACACATATGTGTAACGTGTGTACACATATATGTGTAATCTTCCACAAAGTAAACAAAAAGATAAACATAATAAAATTAGCAATAATATGAGAGTTTCAAAATCCAATTCATTTATTTTATAAAAGTCCCCCCAAAAAAGAATAAAGAAAATGGAGAGGAGAAAATTAACATAGTAGTAATGTAATAAAAAATATAAATATATATTTAATAATGAATATATAAAATATATTTTTACATTACTACATTATTTATTTAATAATAAACATATTATTTAATAATCAATATATATATACTACATTACTACTATGGTAATTTTCTTCTCTCCATTTTCTTTATTATTTTTAGGGGAGGACTTTTACAAAGTAACTGAATTGGATTTTGAAACTCTTGCATTACTGTTAATTTTATTATGTTTATGTCTATATTTCTCTCCTATTTTTCATATATTTATCTTTTTATTTTACTTTGTAGAAGATAGTCTCCATTCTGAAAGCTTTTTTTAAAGAAAAATGGCATCCTATCATTTTATGAATGCAAAACCTCTCATTTCTGTGAGTTTGTTTTGTTTTCTTTACATTTTCTTCCTCTCTCTACAATGTTCCTCTGATTGTTCCTTTATTTCCCTCTATTTATTTTGGTCTTTTCTTAATGGCAGAAGCTTTCTTAAGTGGTGAGGATTCTTGCCTACCCACACATATTCAAGAATGAGTCAGCTATAGAAGCTGTGTATGCACCTAAAGTATGTCAACTGGGAGGCTTCCCCGTGGAGAGTTAGGCAGGGGTCTGGCCTTTTGCTGGGTTACATTAAGTATCACTAATTGAAGGTACTTTTCTCTTATCTGATCAGTTCTCCAGAAAGGATGCTCCAATCTCCTGGCTAGGGTGTAAGCCTGGGTACTGACATAGTGGGGGCCAAGCTGGGGAAGCGGGGTGGGAGCCCTACCATTTGGTATTGAGCCATTCACATCATCTCCCAATTTTTAACATAGTGACTCTAGTCTCCATGGTGTTCTGATCCCCAAACCCAGAGTCCCTCTGGTTTGCCTTCTCCAGAGAGTAATCATCTGGTCTTCTGCCTGAGTAAAGGAAGCAGAGTTCCCTGGCTGGCTGGGCTTAGGAGGAATCTGCCAGTCTCAGCACATCTTATTCAGATTTTCAAGTAATCTATTTTACAGCTCAACAGGCAACTCAACTTTCAGCTTCAACTGATCTCTACTTTCTGAGCCTTCTTGGAACTCTGTGGCATGAATCAACTTTCTCCACCCTCCATTCTGTTAACACCATCACTGATCTATCCACTTTCTATCTTGCAAAATTATGTTGGATGTCTGTCATCTCTACCATTTTCTCTCCTGTTCTCTTTGCCATTGTGGCTTTAACCTTTTTCCCTCTCTGCTATCATTTTATTGGGGTTTCAGTAGTAGGTGGGGCTATAAATACATATGAGCAATTTGCCATATTTAACTAGATATTTTGTTGATTTTCATACACTTGTGAAATTATGATACCGGCCATTTGCATTTCAACTCATCACTGTACACATCATTACCATGTTTTCTGGAAGAATCTGGGAAGCCGGATGCCAGCCAGGATCCCTACAATTCAATCATCAGAATCTCAAACATTACCACCATCAGAAAACTTTAATTTCATAAAAATTGAAAAATGTCTTGCTAATAATTTTTTTAAAGCAATGGAATATAGTGTATATTTCAAGATAGCTAGAAGAGAAGATTTTGAGTATTGTCACTACAAAGAAATGATAAATGTTTAAAGTGATGGATATGGTAATCAAATTACCTCAGTTTGTTTGATTATTACGATATGCAAATATGCATTGAAGCAACACGTTGTACCCTACACATATGTACAATTATTATGTATTCATTAGAAAGAAAATAATTTTAATGATAATTTTAATATTAAACCCTCAACACCCAAAACTGTATTTTAACACCTATTTCATTGGCCTAAGTAGTCTATAAAATGAAGTTAAGTACATAAACTATAAGCTTTAAAAAATAGGAGGTATTTACATTTTATAGCATTTTAAAATTAAGCAACTTTGCCGCAATGGCCTAAATGTAATGGAGAGAACCAGAGTGTGGATAGAATATTCAAAGCAACCTAAATGCATGGAGTAACAATACCTCTAGTGGGGGATTTACAGTGTTTGCTATTGGCAACTGGACTCTGATATACTTAGTAAGGATAAATGAGGGGGCCCGGCACAGTGGCTCACGCCTGTAATCCCAGCACTTTGGGAGGCCGAGGGTGGGCAGATCACTTGAGGTCAGGAGTTTGAGACCAGCTTGGCCAACATGGCGAAACCCCGTCTCTATTAACAATACAAAAATTAGCCAGGCATGGTGGTGCATGCCTGTAATCTCAGCTACTTGGGAGGCTGAGGCAGGAGAATCGCTTGAACCTGGGAAGTGGAGGTTGCAGTGAACTGAGATCGCACTACTATACTTCAGCTTGGGCAACAGAGCGAGACTCTGTCTCAAAAAAAAAAAAAAAAGAAAGAAAGAAAGAAAGAAAGAATACATGGGGGAGGGAATGGGAGGTGAAAATTTCTTCTGTATACATTTTCTAGGATCATCCCTTTTTGCTTTATTGGGTTCTACGCTGCCAGTGAGATATTCTATCTTTGCTACACACATGAAGGTGGAATTACTGTGTGCGATCTGCAGGTCATGCAATCCTTTTTGCAAAACAAAATTTTTTCAACTTGAAAAATTCTAAGTATGCCTTGTAGTCTTTCCCCAAACACTATACACAGGAAAAAAAAAGTCGGGGGGCAGGGAGGGGGCGCCTTTCACTCCTTTCTAAGTGTATGGTAGTGGGCTAGGGCTAGTGACTCTCAAATAAATAAACCAATCTGTTAGCACTGTTTTAGATATGTAATTGCAACTCCACCTTACCTACCATCTTAGAAGGCTTCTTGGTGGGTGGATGACACTAACTGTACAATGGCACGAGCATCTTTGTGAGGCTGAACTCTGCAGTGACATGGAACCTGTTGGCCTCAATCGCCTGCCTAGGCAAAGCCCCCTTCCTCACCAGTCCTGCCTAGCTCCCTCCTGACCTTCCAACGCCAGGCACCATCTCATGCCCACCCCATCATCCTGGCCAGGAGGACGGATATTCCATGGCTTATTAATTCTATTTCCATTTTAAGTCTTACCTGCTGCTCATTAAGCTTTCTCTGTATTTCTTCCGAGTTACAGGAATCGTAGACTATTGGCTTGGCCAGCTCTGACTCGATGTGAGCGAGCCAGGTCCTCAGGCTGCTCATGTTCTTATCAAGCTGCTGCACGGCTACCAGGGTCTCCTTCAGCTTCTTCACCCTGTGGGCAGAGAAGGGGGAATGTCCCGCTTCAGTGAGAGGCCCACTCATGTTTCCCTCACATGCAGAGGAGAACACTGGGCTTTAACAATCTTTTTAGGCAGAGAGTTAGAAACTCATGTGGAAGAAGCCAAAGACAGAAGAAAAAGGAGGATAGAAATTAGAGATGAATACAGACAATGGAGCAAGGATGTAGAGGAGGCAGGGGTCCAGGGCACAGGAGCAGAGATAGATAAGTTAGTTTTGAACACAGTTTTCCCAGTGTGAGTAGGGTGTGATCAGAAGTTTAGGAAGAACACAGGTAGTATTTCTCAACTCCATTACTACCTACTTAGAGCAAAAATCAATTATTGAGTCCCTGTTAAGAGCCTGACATGGCTGAGTGTACACAGATTGCTCTAAAGGTCATGGTGATAATAAGCATATGATCAATGATCTATTAGTGCCCTTATTTAAAAATTGCTGCTACCGTTAGACTATGAGTCTCGCCTTTTGGTTCAGGAAATATGGCCACCTAACTGGCACTGCTCATAACAGAGGTAAACAGCAGATGAGCAAAATACTTCAAGCTGCTAGGGTGTCATCTTGGCTCAACTGAAGAGGTATGTATCTTCTTGAAAATATGTCAAGAGCAACATGACTTGTAAGACTCTAGGTTTGTGATACATTTAAAGGCAGGGATCTGCAATAGAATGTTCTCAAAGATTGACAACTTACACACTTAGAGTCATCAGATATTCGCACCCCCCTCCCCCACCCCCGCATTACTTCCAGGCATTTAAAGAAGTGATTCTTAAGCTGGGATTGTCACACCGTCAGTGGAGGGTGCTTTCAAACCACAGGTGCCAACTACCAGCCACCACCCCCAGATGGTTCTGATACGTTTCTCTGATCAAGACACACTGTTCTGAAGAAACTGTCTCATAATCAAAGTATTTTGAATATTTTGATTTATTTTTAGTTGTTTAAAATTGATATCATCACTTCTGTTCCAGTTTCAATAAATCAATGTGTCTCTCTCAAGTGAAAATGTAGTCATTTGACAACATAATCGCTTTTCCTTTCTGTCATTTTTCCTCAAAGCACTGTCATATAAATGCTCTTAAAGGATTTTCACTACAGTCAGCTGTTAATAATATCTATATTTTAATAATTGTAATTAATAATACTTCTATTTAAATAACATTTTCAGTTTGTAAAAACCCTCTTAGGAGCATTATCTTTTATTGTTTTAAAAAATGTGTATTTGAAAAATTATGTTCATATTTCACAATATATTCTATTGGTAGAAAATGAAAATATGTTGCAATGTTTATTATGACTTAAAATTCCACTCGAGATAAGATTTCCCCAATTAGCTGTATAAATACAAATTGTACCCTGTCCCCCAGACACTTCAAGGCATTGGCCTTGAACACTATTTCCAAGAACTTTTACATACAGCTCACTCACATTTCTCTCATGGCAAAGACAAAATTCATCTGGGCATCAGTCAGTGAATGACAGTTTTATTATGGCTACTGGGTACAAAGCTTGTGGAGTGCATTTGACCAACCACAGCATGGACACGGAATTTTACATGGCTCTGGCCATAGTGCCCCAGACTGAAAGAAGAGTTTACCATCAATAAACCCACTGGAAGAGGCCTGAAGAATGGCACACAGCACAGAGAGGTCCGTCCTGCCTTTACCTCTGTAGGAATGTCTTCTCAGCAGCCTCTCCTACATGACTTCAGATTTTGTAGGATCTGAACACTTACCAGGCTTGGGGATGGTAATGTCATTAGGGTTTTACTAGAGGTTGGAGTGCTTGTTTTCTGCCTTCCTTATTTTAGTTCCCTGGTATTATTTATGCATTAATTGGTCTCCTACATGGTAAGTTCCTTGGAAAGCTGGAAATGTGAATTTCCATATTTGGCTATTTCCCTACCCCGGCCATGCTAAACTCAGTGCTTTGCACTAAATTGGGTACTGTTTAAATGGTTACTAAACATTAATAATGAATATTCTAAGCGAATTGTGTTTATTTAATTAACATGTTTTCATTTTAAAATTTTTATTTGATATTAAGTGTGTATTAAGTTTTACTTCTAGGTTCAACATTTGCCAATGCTGTATTTGTCAAGTACTAAAATTCATTCATTTTCTTGGTTCAAAACTCACTTACAAATATGATCAAAAGATCCAAAGCACAAAAGGATGCAAGTAAACACCGTTCCATAGGACCATCTACATTAGAAAAATAAATTACAGGATAGCTTTTGTAATATTGAATGAGTTCCAAGTCAGAGCGGTTAGTATGCAGTATGTCAAGGGCATCATGACATGGAAATGTGTGTTCATATAGTCCATTAGGGACAAGTTCCTCTTTCAAACAAATGTGTAAATTTAGTAAAGTCAATGCGGGTGAACATTTAAGCAATTCTTTTTCATTTTTAAAAAAATTGTGTTTTTACTACAAATAGCAAAATACAGTGTGCATGTGTGCTGGGGGAGCAGAGGTGGGCCTGTAGGGCATGGGTAGTAGGATTAATAAGCCTTGGCTTATTAAACTTGACATTTATTTGCAGGACAGGGATCACTTTTTTTAGGAGAAATGTCCCATGTTTCTTTCCATTATTTCTTTAAAGATAATCTTTGGGTAGTGTCACAGTATTTTTATTTATCTATCATCGTGAGGAGTCTGAGCAACATTCCTTTTGGTAAGCATCCAGGATTATCATTCAAATTAGATACTTGCAGACGTCACATGTCTGGGTAAGTTTAGCAGCTTGATAAATCTGTAAGTCCCTGCAGCTTATGGTTCTTTCACAGTCCAGTGTGTATCACAGGCACTTGACCTTTCTTGAAAAGGATTCTACTATGAAATCCAAATGTCCAGCTTCTTAACACTGAAACATGTATATACAAACACACATATATATGTATATACGTACTTACACATATATGCTTATATATCTATATATAGTATCTATATTTCACAACTTCCCTTCAAAGTAATTTAGTATATCCATAACCCAAAATGAAACAAAAAGTCCAAATTCTAAATATAATAGAACAAAAATTACTATTGGGTAAATGCTATTCATTTGTAGAAATTTATCTGAGGGATGATACAGTAAAGAAAAACATTTTTTAAAAATTCCTGTCATATTTTTATTCTAACTAAAAAAAATCATGAACTAAACATTTGCATAATGCACTAAATTACTATTTTAGACATTAATTTGTATACTTTGCACATATATTTTATAAGCTTTATATTAGGGACTAAAACTTACTGACAAGCACAAACAAAAGCAACTTTCTCAAACACACAACATTTTCTAGAGCCCTGAAATATTTTTATTTAATGAAAGGAAAGCTTTCAAGTACAAAGCTGTGAACCAGCTAAGGCTAAATTTCAGTTTTATCAGAAGCCCATCCTTTAAACAGCAGATGATGGACTAACTGAGTCTTTTTCTGGATCGCTTTCCTGTGTCTCAGCCTCTCTACTCTAGCCATACTCCTTGTATGACACATACGGTCCAGAGACAACTGGAATACCAAGTCATAATAAAGTCCATTAACCTTTTCATCCAGCTCTGCATGCCCAGTAGAGGTACTAGGAAACAAACCAAAGAATAACTCTTGGGAGTCCACATGGCCAGCTATCTCCCAACACCAATCCTCTTCATGTAACGTTGGCAAAAACAGTTCTGGATTAAGGCTTCCAGCATCTATCCTACAAACCCCACGTAACATGAAAGCTATGTACAATGGAAGAAACTCAAGAAGATGCCTGCCTTGTGACATCGCAGTTACAATCTGGGAGATCTGTGTCCACACAGCCGTCCTCTGCCATCCTCAGGGCACTCAGGTCCTCTGCCACCACCATGAAGCTTCCACTTGAAAAAGTTAGACTCTGCAGAGCAAAAGGCTATATCCTGCGTGGGGATGAAAGTTTCCCCTTGTCTGTGTACAGAAGTATGAAAATGCTCACTGTAGACAAATGTTGGTAGTCACTGCCCGATAACATGACACTGGGCAGTGACAAGTGGTCATGTTTCTAAATAAAACCTACATTCATTAACATGTGCCAGGCTTGATCTCCTGGAATGTAGGCCACGAGTGTAAGAAGGGGAAAAAGCTCAGTGTAATCTGTAAGGAGGAGGAAGCTACAGGTCTAAAGAAAGGACAGCAAAAACAACGTCGGCTGCAGACACTCTGCTGTTCTGTAAGGACAGTCAACTTTTCTTGCGGGTAGTTTGTTATGCTGGGAAGGCTATTTAAAGAAAACAAATCATCCCATTGCAAACAAACAAAATGTCCACAAGCACAGCAAATGGTAGTAGCAAAAGGAGTAACTTCCTTCTTTTTTGGGTTCACTATACCACCTCGGTAGTGTATGCAAGAGTTTTAGGAGTTGTTTGGGAAGGTGGGAAAGTACATGCTCTTTGAGTAGACTATTTGGGCAGGAAAAATAATGAAGAAATATTATTCTCCCTTACATATGCAAAACTTTTGTCCTTTAAAAATAATGATGTAAGATGACAAAAATAACATCTTCATTTTAAGACAATTAAAAAAATAACTATTCATTTGCTTGGGGGGACTTCAGGTAACTCTTTTTCTTTGGTGAATTTCAAGAGTTTCCAAACTTTCTGCACTAAGCATATGATAATTTAATAATTTATACTTTTAAAGAAAATAAGTCCCCAAATTATTAATTCCTATAATTTAATAAAATATGACTAATGCTGGATGCTTTACATCCTTTTGGGGATTAAAAACTACACACAAATAAATAATAAATACTAAATAAATAATGAAAATTTGCTAAGTTCTTTCCAAAAAGGACTACATGATGATTTGTAACTAAAATAAAACAAAACATTTGGTTCTGGTCATGTGAATTGATTGCTTTTAAAACAGAACACTAGAGGAAACACATTTTCTTTATAAAAGAAATACATTGGTGGCTCACGCCTTTAATCCCAGCACTTTGGGAGGCTGAGGCAGGTGGATCACGAGGTCAGGAGATCAAGACCATCATGGCTAACATGGTGAAACCCCATCTCTACTAAAAATACAAAAAATTAGCCAGGCGTGGTGGCAGGCACCTGTAGTCCCACCTACTCGGGAGGCTGAGGCAGGAGAACGGCATGAACCCGGGAGGCGGAGCTTGCAGTGAGCCCAGATCGTGCCACTGCACTCCAGCCTGGGTGACAGAGCGAGACTCCATCTCAAAAAAAAAAAAAAAAAGGAAATATACCTGCCAACCTGGGTGACAAAGTGACACCTCATCTCAAAAAAAAAAAAAAAAAAATCAACAGATTATCCAGGCACAGTGGCATACATCTGTAGTCCCAGGTACTGAAGTGGAAGGAAGACTGCTTGAGCCCAGGAGGCTGAGGCTGCAGTGAGCCATTACTGCACCAGTGCACTACAGCCTGGGTGACAGCGCAAACCCCATCTCAAAAAAAAAAAAAAAAAAAAAATTAAAGAAAACTGCATTTTATATAAGAAATAAATTCTAGAAAACACAGTACTTAAAGACATTGTACTGTGAATTCTTTTATAAAACAATCATTCTTCTTATATTAATATACTTTTAGTAATCAGAAGTGAAAATATTTTAAACTTTGATTAAAGAAATATATTGGTTAGGAATCCATCACTATAGGCAACTTTGTTTTTTTCTTGATTATGAAAAAATGATGAGTTCATGTCCTTTGTAGGGACATGGATAAAAATGGAAAACATCATTCTCAGTAAACTACCGCAAGGACAAAAAACCAAACACCGCATGTTCTCACTCATAGGTGGGAACTGAACAATGAGAACTCATGGACACGGGAAGGGGAACATCACACTCCAGGGACTGCTGTGGGGTGGGGGGAGGGGGGAGGGACAGCATTAGGAGATATACCTAATGCTAAATGATGAGTTAATGGGTGCAGCAAACCAACACGGCACATGGATACACATGTAACAAACCTGCACATTGTGCACATGTACCCTAAAACCTGAAGTATAATAAAAAAAAAAACACAAAAAAAATAAAAACCTGAAATCTTCAAAACATTTTATTGTCATAATTTCCTTAGTTTAATTTCTTTTACCTTATTTAGTTTTCCTCATGGAGTTAAAAAATTTGAAATTTTTTTCATGCTTATTATTGTTAGCATAATATATTTATTCCAATGAACTAAATATGAGACAAGGCAAAGCTCTAAAGATACAATTATTGAAATAGCAAAAATGGCAATGTTCATTGATACAGAAAATCCTAGATAAGGTGTGGTATATTTATACTGTGGAATACTCTGCAGGTTTCTAAAAGAAGGAGAATGGCATAGATAGTGTTTTATAGTATACACAGTACTTTCCCTTGCTTTTTCTCATTGGAGATGTGACAGTTAGTTTCATTAACACTTTGAAAATGAGCAACTTGAGGCTCAGAGAAGTTATTCAGTGAGACCTGGGCCACATAGCAGGAACCTGGTGGACTAAACTCAGGCCTCTTGATTAGTTCTGTGCTGTTTCTGTGCTCATCGCATCAATGCATTCCTGATCCTTACCAGGCACCTTTCGACTCAAACACCCTTAGGTAATACCAGCCATGAATTCCAAGAATTTCATTTCCTTTGACCTCCAATGTGGGTAGAACACCCTTTAAACTGAAAGTCCTCCTGAGGGCAGCTGCTAGGAACTTCACAAAGCCTTGCTTGCACTGCATATGTGTTTTACCTCTACAGCCTTTGAACTCTCTGGGATGAGAGCTGACCTCTATTGAACATATTCTATGCTTAGCGGTTGATATGGTTTAGCTGTGTCACTACCCAAATCTCATCTTGAATTGTAGCTGCCATAATTCCCATGCATTGTGGAAGGGACCCAATGGGAGATAACTGAATCATGGGGGTGGTTCCCCCAGACTGTTCTTGTGGTAGTGAATAAATCTCATGAAATCTGATGATTTTATAAGGGGTTTCCCCTTTTGCCTGGCTTTCAATCTCTTGTCTGCCACCAAGGAAGATGTGCCTTTTGCCTTCCACCATGATTGTGAAGCCTCCCCAGCCATGTGGAACTGTCAGTCCATTAAACCCCTTTTTCTTTATAAATCACCCAGTCTCGAGTTGTCTTTACCAGCAGCATGAAAATGGACTAATACAGTGGTAAACCACTAATCATTCTTCTGAGCTAGCTACTATTGTGATTCTCATTTTATACATGTGGTAACCGAGGTGCTAAGAAGATAAGCAAGTTGGGGAAGCAGAATCACGCTATGACTCAGGCAGCTGAAGCCCGAAGCCAATGCTTTGCTTTGTGTATGCTTTCATTTGTGTGCATACACTTTCCACCCTATGACTTAGATTTGAGAAAATCAGCAAATACTAGAGTGACTGCTATGTGCAAAAAACAAGGTCGGGGCTGGGACTACTATGGTGATGAAAGTTAGATACACTTACGTTTTAGTGAGAAAACAGGCTTAAAATGACTGATCACACAAGATTTCACATAGTTCAGGGAAATACTATGAAGGAGAAACCTACTGAGCCCATAGGAAGAATCTGATCTAATCTGGAGAGAAGGAAAAACAGGAAGAACCAATCAGGAGCTGGCCAGGCCAGGGGCAGGCAGGAGAATGCCCAGGAAGAGAGAATAGAAAGGAAGAGGCCCTGCGGTGAGGAACACTTGTGTACTTGCATTATGACACTTATTTGGTTAGGGACCATTTTCTTCCTCATCTTTATATCTCTAGAGCAGGCCACCTGTTTTGGTAAACAAAATTTTGTTGGAGCACTGCCATGGTTTTCTATTTACAGATTTTTCTATGGCTGCTTTCACTCTATGATAACACGCTAATAGCAACAGAGACTATTTGGCCCACAAAACTAAAAATATTTACTATCTGGTCCTCTACAGAAAACATTTGCCAACCTCTGCCCTATAGCAAGAAGCATAGTACTTCATATATAGTAGGCGTTCAATCATTTAAAAAAATTATTTGTTTTTACTCTACTTCTACAAAATGTTGAGGCAATTATAATAAATATAGAGATTAAAAACAACCAGTCACAAAAGGCCACATATTATATGACCTATGTATATGAACTATTCAGAACAGGTAAACATGTAGAAACAGAAAGTAGATTAGTGGTTCCTAGGGCTGGGAGAAGTGGGAAAGGAAGAGGAGGGAAGAAAAGAGTGACGGCTAATGGGTAACTGTTTTTATTTGGGACTAATGAAAGTGTTTTAAAATTGATTGGAGTAATAGATGCATAGCTTTATAAATATACTAAAATCACTGAATTACATGCTTTAGATAGATGAGTTATATGGCATGTGGATTATATCCCCCAAAAAGCTGCTATTGAAAAAAACAGAAAGATAAGAGCCAAATAACTAAAGTATGCTTTTGCCTTGGTGATGGGGATTTAGGTTTAGCAGAGAGAAAAAGAATTTTCTCTATTAGAAGGTCCAGTTACCCACTTCCCTGCCCCCAAATTATCACAACAGAGTGAACAAGTTGAATTTGACCTTCCTAGATGCTAAGATGAGAAATGTTACTTAATTCATTGTCTGTGATAAGAAGCATTAAAGAATTAATACTAAAAGACAGATTTCCTTTTAGTCCTGAGCTCTAGAGAAATTGCTATGTGGATTTTCTGCACGGGATTCATTGACAAAATGAGAGCCAGTATTCTTAAAGGCAGTTTTACAGAAATTAGAGTGATATGTCACCAATGACTGTTTCTTACGTTGACTTTTAATAAAAGCCAAGGTCTCAGAGGTACTTTTAATTATCTAGGCCACTGCTGAACAACAGAACTTTCTAAGATGATAAAAACGTTCTGCATTGTACAGGGTCCAATAAGGTAGCCACTAGCCTCATGGGGTTGTTGACCACTTAAAATGTGGCCAGTGCAACTGACCATAATTAAAATTAAGGAGTAATTTAATTTTATTCCATTTCAGTTAATTTAAATATTCTGTAATTTAAACAGCCATCTGTAGCTAGTGACTGCTGTATTACACAGAGTAGATCTAGAAAGTATGGAAAGGATACTAGAACATTATCCACTGAGTCCTAAAAGTAACTGAACAACTTTTGTTGCCCTAAAAAAATGGCAATGCTTGACAACACAATTTAAAAACTCAATGCAAAGCACATCTATTTTGTACTCAGAGTAATCTGAGCTAATCCGATGGTGATGTCAAATTGACTCTAAATTATGCATTCTATTTTTATGTATGTAATAGGTTTGTTATCAGTAAATCTTTTTCTTTTCTTTTTTTTTTTTGCTTCTGTGATTGATATTAAAGACACAGTTCATGTTTCTATTAGCTGAGATGTTCACCTAAAAATATTATTAACTTCAAAAATAACCTCTCCATTCCCACAAGAGCACCAACACAGCAGAGAAACGTCGAAAGGCATACACCGGGTTATATTTTGCTTTAGTGCATCAGCGCTGGAAGAGTGAAGAGTGGTGAATAGACTGAATCATAGAAACCTAATACTTCAGCTGGCAGTTCACAGTTGAGGATGGGTGTGGGAGACGTGCATCCAATCTGTGTACTAACGAAGCACCAATAAACAAGGAAATGGAATGCAGATGTGACGGCGGGGTGTCTTTCAGGAGAAGCTGCAAGGGTGACTGTGACTCTAACATGGAGTTAAACTCCAGGATGGCTCAATGATCAGTGCCTAATCTAGTCTAATTTGGAAGGAGGCAATTAGAAACAGGCAACATATATACAAAAATCTCCCGTGGAATTTTATCTGGGTATTCTGAGGCTTTATGTAAGAGGAAACAAAAATTAGTATTATATAAGTGACAATAGTGAGAAGCATGTGTACCTTATAAACATGTAATTGATTCAAGTTTATTAATATGTCTTTTGGCAAAGTAAACAATTAATATCTAGAAAATTCTCCACTGAACAGACAGACAAAATATGTTATAAATAAATGTGAATTCAAGGAGACAGCAGCAAACTCATTTGCTGTAATATTGGCTCATAGCTGGGCATACACTAAGTTAAGCTGCTTATGACTAGATTACATTAAATCTGATTTAAAATATCTTTGACATAGTGCATCCTTACTCTCCACATCATTGAGCCACTACAAGTAGGAAAATAATATTAACTAGTTTAATGGATTACGTGGAAATGTCAATCAATCTATGAGTCAAATTTGACCAAAAAACTCCCCGGGGGATGTTTACCAAACAGGCGGTTTCCCTAAGAAGGATATTTATAGCTTGAAGGACTTCAATTCCTCCCTCTGAAACAAGATTTTGTTATCATTTTAGTGAGGGAGAAGTGGGACTGAACACAGCATTGGGATTTAAAAATATACATTTGTCGAAACTCCAAGACCAATTTAAGCTAAAATGTTATTTCCATCTCTTTATAGTGCCTTTTCCAGAGCTCCTACTTATCTCATTGTTTTACTCCATTCCCATCCTAACTTCTCAAAGGAGAAGTTCTCCTTCGGTTCTGTCATTTTATCTTGACTCTCACAGTCACTGTCACATTGTAAGAACTTTACAAAGAACTGAGAAATTAGATTGTCGAGATCAAAAACAGAACTCATCTTCCATTTAACTGTCTTCTCTCTAACAGGGAAAAGGAAGTCACAGACTTGAGAGGCAGGAGGGCACAGCACTCCAGGACATGGGCTTTGGAGTCTGAGCACAGGCTGTGCCACACAACACGTGCGTGATGATGGACAAGACTCAACCTTAGCCCCTGCATCTGTAAAATGGGCGTAATGATAAGGCCACCTCAAAGGACATTATGAACAATATACAAAAAGATGCATATGAAACCTGTAGCATGGTCATTGGAACCAGCAAAGTGTTCAATAAATGTTAGCTATATCGGTGCTATGGTTAAACATTGAAAAAGCTGAGGCCAGGCACGGTGGCTCACACCTGTAATCCCAGCACTTTGGGAGGCCAAGGCAGGTGGCTCACCTGAGGTCAGGAGTTTGAGACTAGCCTGGCCAACATGGTGAAACCCCATCTCTACTAAAAATACAAAAATTAGCCAGGTGTGGTAGTGTACCCCTGTAGTCTCAGCGATTGGGAGGCTGAGGCAGGAGAATTGCTTGAACCTGGGAGGCAGAGGTTGCAGAGCTGAGATTGTGCCACTGCACTCCAGCCTGGGCAACACAGCAAGACTCCATCTCAAATATAAATAAATAAAAAGTTGATATACATTTATTCCATTTTGTTTCATTGTCACTAAAAGATAATCTCACTTTCTTGAGTTAGATACTTTTTGATAACTCTCTTATAGAAAAGAAATATATGCAATCTTTTCAAAATCAGCATACAGAATTGTGGTGCCCACATGCGGTTTTGGTGAGCACACAGTATGCAAAGGACATTGTTTCACGTCCACTTTTATGCAGCATGGCTAAGGAAAGAAACCCAGATTTTAAAAGTGTATTGTGGGATGAACCCCAAATGGCACCATTTGTAACATTCCAACTCTCCTAATTGCCATGAAGAACATTTACTCAAATATTCAAATATTCATTTATGCATTGAAGTATTCATTGAGTCCATATTTAGTCACTGTTCTTAGTGCTTGTGATATGTAGTAAATACAATGGAGAAAGTTTCCTGACCTCAGGGTGTCTAAGTTCCAACATGAAGCCAAATTCACCTAAAATAAGACATCTCCTTTTTATATTAATAGCATAGAACATTTTTATAACATAGTGCATCATTCATATTAGACTTTTATATTGCTAGTAAATACCCTCATATATTTTTCTTTTTGATTTTCATCTCTCCCAACTCTACCCTTCTGCAACAGAAAGTGAATACACTATTCCTCTTAGGTATGAGGCAAACACTCACAGTTAGCACTAAAGCTTAACACAAAATCACTATAATGCAGCAGCTGATTTTTACAACGGAGCAGAGTGGAAATAATCAGATTTATTTCTATACCTTGCTAACTAAAAATATGTCAGGGATTTAGTAACTTTTTTTTTTTTTTTTTTTTGCTACTGCAGACAAAAACACTCTCCACAAATACTGGTCAGCAGTTTCTTCCTGATAGGAGTTTGAATACCCAAGAAGCCCTAAAATAAAGAATTTTCTCTTGGAAATTAGTTTTGTTTGGATATGACTCTCTCTCTCTTTCTCGCAGCTACATACAAACAACACAAGATTTATAAAGTAAGAGGAGAATTTTCAAGGTAACAAAAGTGCCAATTATGAGATGAGCATGAACAGTTTTGAAAATGGTGAGATAACCCAGGAAGAGAGACTGATTTACTGGATTATCTTTGGCTAATGAAAGGCAGACTGAAAGGCTTTAAAATACTGCCCACACGTGCCCTATTGACTCAGGTCCTCTTTACCTGGCTGCAATGAGGTCCAGGAGATGCTGCCACCGGTCGTTGACCTTGCCCAGCTTGTATTCAATCTCAGATGCTTTGCTTTCGTGGCTGGCTTTAGCAAGTCGTTCTCCCATTTGTTGGAGCTGTATTTTGTTCTCTTGAGCAATAGCAATTTCCTCTTGATAATCCTGCATAATAAATAGCAATCACAGAGGTCAGAAAGCATATTCTTAATACATCCAGCCCGGCTCTACTAGAAACATGATGATTACTGTTTTCTACTGCTTGGAAATAGTTTGAGCATAGGAATACCATGTGGACATCAGCCCATGTGCACAAGTATTAGTAGTGCCTATTATTTTTGGTATGTATGCAGAGTTGGGATTAAATTTTTATATAGATGTTCTCGAAATAAATAGGGTGCTGCTTCCTATTTACTTGAAATACATATTGAAAAACAATAAAAGATAGATACAAAAGATAAAACTTAAAAGATTTTAATATTGGGAAATTATACCTTATTTCTCTCATCACTAACCTGATGTTATACTTAGAATAAATTCTCATACAAATAGTTGCCAAGAGACTTATAAAATGCACACACATACACACATATGCAATTGATATATATGCATATATATAAATGTGAATGTGTGTGCCAATTATGTTATTTGTGTGGAATATTTTAAGAGTTCCTTCATTTTAAAGAGATAATCCTCTATACAATGTCAATATTTTGCAGTAAATAAATCAATGATAAATTAACTTTCAATAATAATAACTATTAATTACAGAGAATCAACAGGCCTCAAACCTTCTTGATTTACTCACTTTCTGTGCTAGCTCCTCTTAGATTGAGTTAAAGAGGACAGACTCCATATGGACTATTTGCAAGAGATAAACATGAAATGGCGTGATTTAAGTGACAATGAAAGGACAGTCCCCTCCCCCCCACCGCCACTGCTATCCCCAATGACCCTCTTACTCTCTTGCCACAGTGACAGGATCCAGTCTTTAGGATCAACTTTTTTATTTTTGGCTTAAGCAATTAATAGTTTCTCAGCAAAATAACATATGAAGATGGGTATTATATGAGTGCGAACATTTTAACCTTCTCTTGCTCTAAAGTTAGTGTGGTGACACAGCTATCCTCCCAAGTCATTTCCCTAAGCCAAAGGGCCCCAAAGGAATGGTAGGGACCAACAAAATTTTATTCCATTCCAGGGCTGACTGCTGTCCTCATGCCTGCAGCCCCGCCCACCCTCCTTTTTATGTTATTTCAACACAATGGGATTCAAAGACTGATATGTTGAATGCATTGATTAACATCAAAATATTTCAGCAAACATTTGAGATGATTTTATTGAGAAGTGTTTCTTTCAAGGGAATTACTTTAAGACTTAAAAAGTATTTATAGTAAAATAATCCTCTTGGATTGTCTTTAAAATCAAACTGTTTTTGAGTGTTAATACCAACACACACTAATATCTTGGCTTCAATTTTTTTTATGAATTGCCTTTTTCTTTTTTTCTTTTTCCTTCATCTTCCTAGCACTTTCCAGTTGACAACTGCCTTTTTCTATGTTGCCAAAATTACCAAACCTTGAAGTTATTTTCCTTTACAAAAGAGACGCCACAAAGAGGAAAACTCATAAGCCCTTTAAAAAACCCATGAGTTATTAATATACAAGGTAGTATAGTTAACATTTTAAATAATATTCCTAACACTGTGCCAAACAATGTAATAAAATTATCTATACGAAAAGCTGAAATTTTTCTACATTTTAAGTTATGGTTAAAGATTGTTCAAGAGATGTTTTTTTCCCCACATTCTCACAATATACATCCTAAATTTAGTAAAAAAAAGCAATGAGAATAGAGACAAACAATCAAAATTTATTCTATAGCAAATTGTACTCTACTACCTATACTGCATTAATCATGCACTGATAGCATTCTCTGACACCCAGCAACTTAGCAAAGGGCAACCATGAGCAGATGCTAAAATGAAATCTGTATCATCTCAGCCAAGAGTTTTAAGTTTTACAATATCAAGTAAACAAATGCTTATCCACTTGGATTTATCCATGAATAAGCAAAGTAGATACATAAGGGCTTATCTAATGGCAAATCCATTAGATTTGTAACATCATTAATAGTACATGATGGCTTTGGATGTTTTACTTTTCTATGTGTGCATATGGATAGAAATAATTTTTCTCAATAACCATTTATATTTCTTTTTGGAATAAATGAAGTTACAATTTGTTGATGCAGTAAATACTGGCTGAGTGCTTATGGGAAGTTAGGCACTGCTTCAGGTGCAGGGGATATAGCAATGAACAAAATTAGACAAAGCCCATGCTCCTGGAAAGCTGGCTGACAGATCAGTGGGGTCTCCATTTGGACAATGAATAAGTAAATACAAAAAATACATTGTACATTAGATGGTGATATGTACTAATGAGAAGCACAAATTAAAATAACATTAAAATCACTGATTGTTCACAAGCACAGTGGAAACAACACTGAAATCAGCAAATTCTTTTTTTTTTTTTTTTTTTTTGAGACAGAGTGTCACTCTGTCACCCAGGCTGGAGTGCAGTGGCACAATCTCAGCTCACTGCAACCTCCACCTCCTGGGTTCAAGCGATTCTCTTGCCTCGGCCTCCTGAGTAGCCAGGACTACAGGCGTGTGCCACCATGCCTGGCTAATATTTTGTATTTTTAGTAGAGATGGGGTTTCACTGTGTTAGCCAGGCTGGTCTCGAACTCCTGGCCTTTGGTGATCTGCCTGTCTCGCTTCCCAAAGTGCTGGGATTACAGGCGTGAGCCACCACACCCAGCCGAAATCATCAAAAATTTAAAATGCTAGTAAATTTGATCAGCTTTATATAGACATCAGAAATGTTTTGGATCCAAATGAACATGTAAAATAATTTGATAAGATATACATACCTTTAAAACAATATGAAGCCAAAATTATCAGGAAACTCTTAATTCCTATCTATGGTCTATAAACCATATTTTAGAGAGAAAACGTCAACTCAATTTATCTTAAGAATGTTTTCTTTCAGTTTCTCTCTAGTGACTTTACCTTTTTAAAACAAAAAAAAATACACAAAAAAAACAAAAAAAAAGGAAAGAAAAATAATACATATAAAGGGTTCCTACTGAATAGGTAGTTAAGACCCCCAAATACTGAACTGAATAGTAGATGCTCTATTTCATCACAAATTGCAAGTATTCTATATATTTTATATGCAAAGCAGGCCTTTTTATGCAAGTTTATTTTATGCTGGATATCTTTTTTTTTTTTTTTTTTTTTTTGTGAGACAGAGTCTCTCTCTGTCACCAGGCTGGAGTGCAGTGGCACGATCTCGGCTCACTGCAATCTCCGCCTTCTGGGTTCAAGTGATTCCCCTGCCTCAGCCTCTAGAGTAGCTGGGACTACAGGCGTGCACCACCATGCCCAGCTAATGTTTTATACTTTTAGTAGAGACAGGGTTTCAACATGTTGGCCAGGATGGTCTCGATCTCCTGACCTCATGATCTGCCCACCTCAGCCTCCCAAAGTGCTGGGATTACAGGCGTGAGCCACCGCACCCGGCTGCAAGTTTATTTTATATTAAAAAGATAAAATGTTTAAAATATACTACTTCTTTGATAGGAAAGTAATTGTGAGTAAAGCCACCTTCTGTATCTGTGAAAAGTATACATAAGCCTTATGAAGAATGAAAACCTAAGTAGCCATGCATTCCATACCTTCTTGAGCTTCTCTATCATTTCTTCAATGAGAATGTCTCCATTCTGAGAAACCTTGCTTTCCATTTGAGTCAACCACTCACAGAGTTCCTTGTTCTTTTCACTGAAGACTGCCCATTCATTCAATCTTTCACCTATCTGCTGCCGCCTTAAGGAGAGCTGAAAAGTTTAAAATGGGAGAATAGGCAAAATGATTATCAGAGAGAAGCCCACACTCCAAGGAAAATAGCAAATAAACTAGGACTAAAATGAATGATAGTCATACATCTTTTTAGCCCACTGTTTCCTGAAGTCCAGGATTTGCTATTATACAAGCGGGAGACATTGAATCCTCTAGTTCTTTCCTGAAGATTCACATACACATTAGCTTATTAAAGGTTCTGGATAATGCAACTTCACACAATTGGTTCAGGATAGATAGGATACATGACCAGTGAATGTAAAAAAGAAAGAAGAAATGGAAAAGAGTAGGGAAAGAAGAAAGCAAAGAAGGGAAGTAAAAGGAAAGAGAGATAGTAAAGAAGGGAGGAAAAAAAAGGAAAGAAAGAAGAAAAGAATAGAAAGATGAAAGAAGAGAATAAACATAGGGAAGGAAGAAGAAAAGGACGAAAAGAAGGGATGGAAGAACGAGCCTCAGGTATCTAGAGAGTGAGGAAGTGGGCAGCATCCAAGCGAAGCGGCCTGAAGTGGAGGCAGGTGTCCCGAGGCTCAGCTCCATACTGACACGTGGACTCCAGGCAAGTTCCTCTACTTCTCTGCAGTTTTCATTTTTATTTATTTATTTTTGTTTCTTTTCCTTCTTTTTTTTTTTGCATGAGAGCTTTATTAAGATATATTTCACATACCATACAATCACCAGTTTAAAAATGTACAATCCAGAGCTTTTTAGTATATTCACAGCATTTGTGCAATCATCACCATAATCAATTTTAGAATATTTTTATCATTCCAAAAAAAAAAAAAAAAGCCAGGTGCGGTGGCTCACGCCTGTAATCCTAACACTTTGGGAGGCCAAGGCAGGCGGATCACTAGAGGTCAGGAGTTCGAAACCTGTGTGGCCAACATGGTGAAACCCCGTCTCTATTAAAAATACAAAAATTAGCCAGGTATGGTGGCGCACACCTATAATCCCAGCTACTTGGGAAGCTGAGGCAGGAGAGTTGCTTGAGCCCAGGAGGCGGAGGTTGCAGTGAGCCGAGATTGTGCCACTGCGTTCCAGCCTGGGTGACAGAGCAAGACTCCACTTCAAACAACCACCACCACCACCACAATGAAAACCTTGTAGCCATCAGCAGTTACTCTACTGCTCCTCCTCACTTACCTCCCAGTTCTAATCTCCCTTCTGTCTCTGTGGATTTGTCTATTCTGGACATTTCATATACATGGAATCATATAATATGTAGTCTTCTATGACTGACTTCTTTCGCTTAGCATATTTTAAAGATTCATCTATATTGTAGCATGTATCAATACTTCATTCCTTTTATTGCTGACTATATTCCATTGTATGAATATACCACATTGTATTTATCAACTCATCTTATTTGGGTTGTTTCCATTTTTTACCTATTCTGAATAATGCTGTTATAAACATTTGTGCACAAGTGTTTATATGAACACACGTTTTCATTTCTCCTAGGTGTTTATCTAGGAGTAGAATCTCTCAGTCATATGGTAACACTATAGATTGTTTTCCAAAGTGGCTGCCCATTTCACATTCCCACCAGCAGTAGGATTCCAATTTCTCTATGTCTTCACCAACACTTTTGATTACAGCCATCCTAATGGATGTGGAGTGGTATCTGATGATGGTTTTGATTTGCATTTCCCTAAAGGCTAACAATACTGAGACTCTTGATGTTTCCTAGCCATTTGTATATCTCCTTTGGAGAATTATCTACTCAAATCCGTTGCCTGCTTTTTAATTAGATTGCCTTTTTATTACTGAGTTCTGAGAGTTTCTTATACATTATATATATACAATGGGCTTGTTTTCCTATCTCTAGGTCTAGAATTATCTTTTCTAGAATTCTAAAATTTTCTGATTTCAAAATATAATACTTTTGTGTTCACAGTGCTGGTTGAAATACTAAGGAATGTTTCTAGTTGAGCTAAACTACATGTTGGCAAAACATAATATGATTTGGTAAGAAGGTCTGAAGATGTTCTTCCACAGTCTTGCTCATAATGCTAGCTATTCCACTATTCATTCCACTGCATTAAACATGTCCCTATTGATTTTATTTTACCCCCAACATTTTATTACAAAACATTTCCGACACAGAAAAGCTGAAAGAATTGTATGGTAAGCACTCATTACATACTCCCTGGGCTCAAACTGTTAACATTTTGCTATATTTTGTTTTAAGACATTTTCCTTCCTTAATACATTTACTTTTTATGTATTTCAAACAAATTTCCTTTTTAAAATGAAAATGAAAATATTTCTAAGGTATTATACACTTTCTAGTTATCAATTCTGCCTTGGATTGGCTCTGTTAATGATTAGACAGATAACACAAACCTAAATATCTGTGATTCTACATCCTTGTAAACTAGTCCAGGAGCCCAGGATACGTATCCCAAGGCCAGCCTTAGGCATAGTAAGTTGCCTAGAGAGGGAGCCCCATAACCTACCATCAATTTTGAAAGGCCACCATGAGAAATTTATTCTGTTGATTCAATTATGATCTTTTAAAGTAAAAGTTTTTCTGGGTTGGGTGACACTGGTAAATCTACTAAGTATTTCCCCATTAGTATAATTAGTTTCTCATTGAGGTTTTTGGAGGCAGAATAATACAGAACAGTCAAAGGGCAGTGAACTCACTTGGGGTAGGTCCTACTAGAAATGGAAAAAGCTAAAGAAACACAGATTTAAAAGTTTTGGGGACAAATTTTGTCACTTTACACCATACCCCAAATAGCACTGAAGAACACAATCATTCCAGGACCCCTTACCCCTCTACCTCTGAGAGCCTCTAGCCCTGATCTTCTGCTGATATCTCAGATTGCGAACTCTCTGGTGAATATGCCTTTTCCCTTTCATTCACAGAGCAGCAAGAGTCAGGAGTCTGGCTGGTAGTTAAAATCCCAGTTCAACTGATGGCCAAACTGAAACTATACTCTTATTATTTTGACTGCCCAAAGTAATCATTGTCTAAGAATCAAAGCTGGGCGTGGTGGCACATGCCTGTAATCCCAGCACTCTGGGAGGCCGAGGTGGGCAGAGTTCAAGACCAGCCTGGCCAACATAGTGAAACCCCATCTCTACTAAAAAAACAAAAATTAGCCAGGCGTGGTGGCAGGCATCTGTAATCTCATCTACTCGGGAGGCTGAGGCAGGAGAATCTCTTGAGCCCGGGAGGCGGAGGTTGCAGTGAGCCGAGATCACACCACTGCACTACAGCTTGGGCAACAGAGTGAGAAGAAAAAAAAAAAAGAAAAAGAATCGAAACCCCTGCCCTACAGACTGAAGATGAACAAGTAACTCCTTATACTTCCCCCAAATCTTGGCCATAAGCCAAGAATGAACTCTTAGGCCTTTACTCACCAATATCTGCAGGGAGGATGGCCACATAATAGAAAAATATTACCTATTACTTTCATAGGTAGGTATTATTATCCCCATTCAAGAGACAAGGAATGTGAAAGCTGGACAAATTTGGGGCACTTGTTTAGAATCAGTACAAGATAAGACCAGCAAAGTTTGAGTCTTTCATATGGGGTGCAAATATGATTAAATATCCAGAGGCAGCTGAGATTCAAAAATAGTTTATCCATCACTGACTAACTGCATGACCGGGACAAGGTCCCTCATTTTCTCTACGACTTACTCCTTTCATTTGGAAATTATTCTTATGTTTGCTCCAAAAATTCATTAAATAAATGTTTGTTGTCTGTAGTAAACAAGTGTCTCTATGTGCCCAGCACTGTCCTATCAATATGGTAATATTATACAAACAAGAAAGTCATTTAAGGAATTGACTGATATGGCCAGGCGCGCTGGCTCAACGCCTGTTATCCCAGCACTTTGGGAGACTGAAGCAGGTGGATCACCCGAGGTCAGGAGTTTGAGACCAGCCTGGCCAACATGGTGAAACCACATCACTATTAAAAAATACAAAATTAGCAGGGCATGGTGGCAGGTGCCTGTAATCCCAGCTACTCGGAAGGCTGAGGCAGGAGAACTGCTTGAACCCAGGAGGCGCAGGTTGCAGTGAGCCAAGATCGTACCACTGCACTCCAGCCTCGGCAACAAGGGTGAAACTCTGTCTCAAAAAAAAAAAAAAAAGAAAGAAAAAAGAAATTGACTGATATATACTAAAGACCTGACAACAGCTGGCCATTACTATGCTGTTGCTACCAGTACTATTATACATGACTACAGGGCATCGCTTAAGTTTTAATTTTTTTCCTCCCTCGACAACACTCATGTATTCAATATCTCCACTAAGCAGCTGGATTATACATATAGATAGATAGATAGATGGATATATAGATAGATAGAATACATAAAATATATATTATATCCCTAGTGTTTATTACACACCATGAAAATGTTGCTTTCATTTTCTTACCACGGAGCTATACCTTAAAAAAGACACAGTGAGGCTACAAGCACTAGGTACAAGCCCAGGCCAAACGTTTTTCAAAAGATAAGGGCGATGGCATCTTCCTTCCGGTTTGTACTTCTAGTATTTAGTCTATATACTAAGTAAACATTACCATCTCTTTCTTTGGATTCAGATGAACCCTCAAATTATTTATCAGCTTAAGCCTATTTATGTTTTTGCAAGGGCACAAATACATTGCATTGCCAACAGCTGAGAAGCACCAGCTAAAACCTTCAGACTGTGCAGCAGCTCAACAGGAAATACATCCTTTTCTGGTTGAAATATTTTTACCATGATGTTTTGACAAAACAACGAGCAATTACGATGATGACATATACTTATATTTCAGCTAGAATTACACACCAATCTACAAACCAAAACAGGAATAAAAACAAGTATAAGCTCTGGCTGTACACAGGCACAACAAAAAATTTGGGGTGTCTACTTGAAAACAGATACTTTAATATGTTAACTCTGCCCTGCAATGTTTACTCACGGCCTCTCTTCCTCATTCTCATCGCCAGACCCAGGTACTCCAGACTCCTCAACAACTGCTTCAGTCAGAATAGGAATAGACTACTTGCCCCTTGGTAGGGATAATGTTACGTTGAACTCAAGTTTTGACTTTTACAATGAGACACAGGCGCAAGCTCATTTCCTTTTGTGGTTTCATACTTGATAGAAATTCACCAGAAACAACTAACTCAAAAATGAGAAGCTAATCTATATCCCCCTTAGAGTTACATCCTGGCACCTTGATCAAACCCATGACTAAACTCTCATTGGTTTAAATATTATTTTTCAGACTGAAGTATTAATAATGTAAGTACGCTTTAGCTTCAAGCATTAAGACACTTCAACATAGAAAGTTTCTAAAAACACTATGTATTCTGTTTGCTGTTTCTTTTTAACGTCTTAGTCTACTCACAGGTGCAAGTTATTAATCTATTTACAGCATATCGCATGATCAACATCAGCTTTTGAAATATATTTTCAGATGGCTGTCTAGATATATCTAAGTCTGGAGAACAATTTTACAACATATGAATGACTAATTTAGCAATTAATAATAACAGTAATTCCATGGCATTTTTATACAGCAGTTTTCCTAAATCAAAAAGTATTGCATAACCATAATCTTCTTGATCTTCAAAATATTCAAAATCTTGTCATTATTTTACACTAAGAGAAACGTAAGTATGAAGAAATAGAATAAATGCCCTAACGTCTTAATTATAAACAATACATCATGAACACTTAGCTATTCTAGACACTGAAGATACAAAGAAACGGTCTTTGCATGTCAAAGTCCTCATATTCTTGGAATGAGGTCACAAACATTAAAAAGAATAATAATACAATGCCACATGATGGCACAGCCAAAAGAGAAATGAGAGTTCAGAGGACCAAGAACATACTGAGGGCTGAGAATTTCATAAATGACGTCGCAGGGGTTGTGTGATGTAAAAGAAAACAGGTTAGAAAATTAGAAGGGAAGCCCAGGCGCAGTGGCTCACGCCTGTCATCTCAGCACTTTGGGAGGCTGAGGCGGGCAGATCACCTGAGGTCGGGAGTTTGAGACCAGCCTGACCAACATGGAGAAACTCTGTCTCTACTAAAAATACAAAATTAGCAGGGTGTGGTGGCACATGCCTGTAATCTCAGTTACTTGGGAGGCTGAGACAGGAGAATCGCTTGAATCCGGGAGGCAGAGTTTGCGGTGAGCCAAGATCACACCATTGCACTCCATCCTGGGCAACAAGAGCAAAGCTCCATCTCAAAAAAAAAAACAACTAAAAACAAAAAAAGGAAACAAACAAAAAAAAGAAGAAGAAGAAAATTAGAAGGGAAGAAACTGTTAGGTAACATAGGCACAGTAAGATGGCGCCGGTTCTGGGTTCTTCATCCCCGGTTCCCGGTTCTCCACCCTGCGAGCCCGCCAAGAGAAGGCCAATCAGGGAAGAACACCTCCTGCCTTTTACTCAAACCCCACCCCTAAGCCAATCACCGATGCCCACGTAGCCCCACTGAGTATAAAAATCCAGCACCTAAGCAGCTCGCCCCCTCTTCCTTCCTTCTCCTCCTCCGTGTGGTGTCGCCTTGGTGCCTCCAATAAAATCTCTTGACTGCGACCAGCGTGTCTTTGGTTTGAGCCCGATCAGGTCCGACTCTTTGAGTCGGTCTGACTCTTTCATTGGTGCCGTGACTCGGATCGGGACTCCCCACTTCCTCTCAGTGGGACCCCGATCCTTTTCGGGCTCAGTCCAGACCCTGGCCGGTCCTCGCCCATTTTCCTGTTTGCCAAGCTCTTCGCCCACCACTGGCCTCATCTCGGTAAGTTTTCCCCTCCCAGGCCTACCTCTCGGGCAAATCGCCAGACCCTAGCCGCTCCTGTTATGGACACATTTTACCCAATGCCCCTACGGCAGTGGTAGGCTCCTGTCATTCACTTCCGCCTCGGCCTGCAGGGAACAGAGTTTTCTCCCTCTCCTCCTCATGTCTCCGGCCTGGGTCCCTTCCCCTTCTTGCTCTGAAAATCCTGGTACCAGGTGGCCCATGGTCCTCGGCCTTTACCAGCATCTCAGTCCTTTAGTTTTGGTGATGACCAACCTGAAAGTTCTGACTCACGACATGGTAATCGGCTACTAGGGGACGCCCTACCTATCCCTTTGCCATACACTTCCTCTCGTAATGGGAGGCTCTGCGTCTCTGCCGGCCGACTCTCTTTTACAATGTCTGACTGCCGATCTCAAACCAAAATGCCTACATACCCCTTAGATAACCAAAATAAATGGCCCACTTATGGGTCTCTGGATATTGTGAGCGAACAGGAAAATGGGGAGAGATCCCCTATGTCCACGGCCTCCCGTGTAAACCTCAACATCTCTTATCGCTGCCCTCAAACTGCCAACCTCTCCCTCCGATCCTGACTTTGACCCCGCTGATGAACCTCCGCCATATCACCACCCTCAGCCCCACTCCCCGGCCGCCCCCGGCCAGCGGCGGCCCCACCCCTTACCACTTCCCCTAACCTCTCTCTTCCTTCCCCTTCCTCCACAACCCCTCCAGCTCCCTCCCCTCCACCGCTCAGCCCTCCCACCACTCGTTCCAGATCACACCTTCCCATCCTCACCCCTCTTAGAGAAGCTGCAGGGGCAGAAGGCATTGTTCGTGTCCATGTTCCCTTCTCTATAGCTAACTTATCCCAAATTAAGAAACGCTTAGGCTCTTACACTTCTAACTCCACCTCTTATATCAAAAAATTTCAGTATCTCCTCCAAGCCTATAGCCTCACTTTCCATAATATCTATATAATTCTAACACCTTCCTTCCCGAGGAGCGCAGGCGAGTCTGAGAGCAAGCCCGCACTTATGCAGATGAAGTCCACCAAACAACCCCAGCCTTACCCTTAGGCGCACAGGCAGTGCCAGAACAGGAGCCTTGCTGGGATTATAATACAGACAATGGAATCGCCTCTCGAGACCATTTTGCCACCTGCCTTGTAGCCGGATTACGTAAGGCGGCCCAAAAGGCTGTTAATTTTAAAAAACTACAAAACAAACATGAAAACCCGTCCACCTTTCTGGACCGCCTTACAAAGGCTCTCCAACAATATACCAACATAGACCCCGAGGCTCCCGACGGCAGACAACTTCTCATGTCCCACTTTTTGCACAAAGTTTTCCCGACATTAGAGCTAAACTAAAAAACTGGACAGGGGCCCTTTCACCCCACAGACTGAGATCCTGGCAATGGCATTCAAAGTTTACCACAATCGGGACGAGAAGCCCAGGAGACAAAAGTGCTCCAAGCCTCTCCCCAGTCCACCCCAGGCCGCAAATCAACATCTGTCAATCCACAACGGCAGCCCCCTGGGCCCTGTTTTAAATGTGGTAAAGAAGGACATTGGGTTCGAGAATGTCCAAATCCCAGGCCCCCAGTCGGCCCTGCCCAAAGTGCCACCAGCCCGATCACTCGGCTGTGGACTGTCCTAGCCCCCGAAGGGGGGCCGAGCCAGCCCTCAGCCCAACTCCAGACCTTCTAGGAATAGCCATTGAGGACTGAAGGGGCCTTGGGACTCCTCCCCCGACACATGTCATCACTTCACAGGAGCCCAGGGTCTCTCTAACAGTGGATGGGCGTCCCGTTACCTTTCTCCTTAATACCGGAGCCACATTCTCGGTTTTGCAGGAGTTTTAGGGTCCCACCTCCTTCTTTGGACCTCCTATAGTCAGGGTTGGAGGCCAAACCATACGCCCCAAGGCCACTCCTCCTTTGTCCTGCTCCTTCTCAGGCCACATTTTTCCCACCGGTTTCATACCTCAATGTCCCCTTCCCCTACTGGGACGAGACATTCTCTCTAAATTTAAAGCTTCTATCACTTTCCACCCAACTGCCATCCCTAACCCCACATCCCTCGTGGCCCTATTAGCAAGCTCCACAGACCTCACCTCCGCTCCTACTCTGCCTCCACTCCTACCACACATCAATCCTTCCGTCTGGGATATCAATACCCCTTCTACCCCCGTACAAATATTTCTCAGCCACAATACCCCCTTCCCACCTCCAGCCTAAAAGGACTACAACCAATAATCTCAGACCTTTTGAGGAAGAAGTTCCTTAGGCCAACCCATTCCCTGTTTAACACTCCCATTCTAGCCATCAAAAAACCCAGTGGCAAGTTCCGTCTCATCCAAGACCTTAGACTCATTAATGAGGCCGTCAGGCCCATCCATCCTCTAGTTCCCAACCCCTATACTCTTATCCTCCATCCCACCTAATGCCACCCATTTCTCTGTAGTAGGTCTCAAAGATGCCTTTTGTACCATTCCCCTCTCCCCTCAATCACAAAACCTCTTTGCTTTCACTTAGACTGACCCAGATACTCAACAATCCCATCAGTTAACATGGACAGTACTCCCTCAAGGATTTCGAGACAGTCCCCATATCTTTGGCCAAACTCTCGCCTCCGACCTAAAACTATTCCGTCTTCCTCAGTCCACCCTTTTACGGTATGTAGATGATCTTCTCCTGTGCAGCCCGTCCTTAGCCATCTCCCAAACCGACACTGTTTCCCTCCTCAACTTCCTCGCAGACAAAGGGTACCGGGTGTCTCCTCTTAAAGTTCAACTCTCATCTACATAGGTCACCTACCTAGGAGTCAAAGGCAATCACTTTGGCTTTATCTGGAGCCTCCCCACCACCAAAACCAAACATTCCTAAGACTAGCAGGTTCCCCAACTACTCTTTATGAGCCAAACCACTCTATGATCTGTCCCGAGGAGCCCCGTCCGAACCCCTGGATGCCACCATCCGACAACCCTTCTGAGCACTCCAACAAGCCTTACTAAAGGCCCCAGCCCTACACTTGCCCAATCTCCAAAGGCCTTTCATTATGTATAAAAGCCATATACTTTCCCTTCTAGTCTCATTTCTACACGACCCCACACTTTGCTTTCAACCATGTGCTCCCCTCCTGCCACCCTCCTCTCAATAAATCCTCACCCTCCCCCAACACAACTGTATTGAAATCCTGGAATCCCTTCTACCTTGTCCAATACAGAAGGGCCCTTAGACAACCCTGACCATACATGGTTCTCAGATGGGAGCTCTTTTTCCTTACAAAGACAGCGCCTTGCAGGATATGCCATAGTCTCCCTCACTCAAATCATAGAAGCAAAACCTCTGCCGCCCAATACTACTAATCAACAAGCAGAACTCATTGCAGCCACCCGAGCTTTCAAGTTGGCAGCGGACACCTCACTCACACTTTCCAAATATGTTTTCCATATCATCCTCTCTCATTCGGCTATCTGGAAGGAAAGAGGACTACTTACCACAAGAGGAACCTCCATCACTAACGCAACTCTCATCACCCACCTCCTTCAGGCTTCCTTACTTCCCACTAAAATCGGGATTGCGCATTGCAAGTCCCACCAAATTAACTCCTCTCCAATAACACAAGGTAACAACAAAGCAGACCCAGAGGCCAAACAAGCAGCACTCTCAACTCTACCTCCCACCATAATGCTCGTCACTAATGAGCCACCAGACCCCCCACAGCCCACACAATTAACACCTACACAACCACCTGACCCATCAAACACGCCCTCTTTACATACCTTCACTCCATTTTCCATACCGGCCCTCAGGCCCTAAAGGCATTCCTCAGTTCTTTCTTCACTTTAAGCTTCTCTGACTTACAATTTCTAAAACAGCTCACGTCCACCTGCACCATCTGCCAACGAACCAACCCACAAACCCCCTTAAGACCAGGACCCTTCCCGACTCACCAGGCTAGGGGACACACTCCAGGGAGCGATTAGCAACTCGACTTTACTCACATGCCCTCTGTAAAAAGGTTTAAATACCTTCTAGTCATAGTCGACACCTTTTCCGGGTGGGTTGAGGCCTTCCCAACGACTAACAAGAGAGCAGGTACAGTTGCTTCAATCCTCCTATCCGAAATCATCCCACAGTTCGGAATTCCCTCCTCTCTCCAAACTGACAATAGCCCTGAGTTCACATCCCGAATCTCACAAAACATTGCAACTTCTCTCAACATTCCCTGGCACTTCCACATCCCCTACCATCCGCAATCCTCTAGCAAAGTTGAGCGAACAAACCGCACCCTTAAGGAAACTCTAACCAAACTTACCCTAGAACTACACCAAGATGGGGTAAAACTATTATCCACTGCCCTGTTTAAACTTCGGGTCCTCCCAAAAAACCTACCCTGTTGTCTCCCTTTAAAATCATGTACGGCAACATTCTTTTCCCCTTAAACCTGGGGAGTGGGTGTTCTACTCCTTACCAAACCCTACACAATCTATACCCCTAACCCCAAAGTGGAAAGGCCCCCTCCAAATTATACTCTGCATTCCCACAGCCACCAAATACACCTGCACACCAATACCTGACAATCCCCTCAAACTCCGCATCTCAAAAACGCCTTCACTTCCTCCCATCTCGGAAGACTAACTATCCACCCACATGCATCTTCCACGTTCTCCTCTGGCTTCCCATCTTCTGCATCACCTCACTGTCATCCACCAATAAACCTTCCTCCCAGCCATACTATCTCTTCACCGTCAAAGAATCATATAACCTAAACAGATGGACACGCACCAACTTTATCAGCCACACTCGGTGCTCCATTAATGCTTCCACAGTTAATCTTCCCCTCCCAAAACTTTCCACGATAGAAAATGGGTGAGACCCCCTCTTCCACGTGTTTCATTTTGCCGTCTGCTTTCCACACCAACAAACTAACACAGCCTGCAAAACCAAATGGCCCCAAAATTATAGTTGTCCGTGGTCAAGCTGTGTCATGCAGTGGATTTCCCGAAAAACTAGCACACACACCCCCTTTTATATTACACCACCAAACAAAATGCTATTCACATCACCAACCCCACAGACCCCATCTGGGGCCAATCTGTTACAGGAGGCATATACCCCAGTAACGCTTGGTCATACCCCACACAAACCATAACCATCTCTCGATCCCTCAAGACTGACTCACAACAAGGCTTCTCTCAAATTATTAAACACATTGCCCAAGGAGAGATCGAGCTACAATCACAACTAGACTCACAAACAAATCAAACCCCTCTACGTTCCTCTTGGTTATTCTTCTTAAACCAAGGATTACACCTATTAAATGCCTCCAAAGTCCCCACTTCCGATTGTTTCCTATGCGCCAACCTCAACAAGCCCCCTCTTGCCACCGTTCCCTTAGCTGAGCCCATACCCACCAATAAGTCATCTATCCCCTCAAATAGTTTTACAATTTCTGATGTTCCTCTCCTTACAAACTCCAGTTTCCCCATTTGCTACAACACCAGCAGCTACCACGAGGCTTTTAACACCACCTTTCGCAAACTCCTCCTTACCCGGCCACTGTATACCAACTACATTGGTCAACTCACCTTACTCTCCTTTGCCGAAAGCTTACAAGCCTACCAATTCAATCACCCAAGATCTAACTCTCTCCAAACTAGCCGTAATCTTCCTTCCCATCATGCTCGGAATCTCCCTAACAACCTCCCTCCTAGGAACAGGACTCGGCGCCACCTCTCTAGGATATAGTGTTTCCCAACTCCCAGATTTCCAGATGCAAATGCAAGATGCCATCGAGGAAACAGCACAATCCTTAGCTGCCCTCCAACACCAAATCACATCTCTAGCTGGTGTAACCCTACAAAATTGGTGCGCTATTGACTTACTCACGGCCGAAAAAGGAGGTACTTGTATCTTCTTACAAGAAAATTGCTGTTACTACATTAATGAGTCTCAAGTAGTTAAAACCAACATAAAAAACCTCAACCAAATCAAACGAAAACTAATGGATGTAAGGTCCCAGGCCTCCTTATGGGAAGCCCTAAAGACCCCCCTCATAGCCTGGCTTCTCCCCTTTTAGGCCCAGTAATGGGTGTCCTTGCCTTTTGTGCACTCCTGCCTTGCCTCATCAAATTCATGAAAAAATAAATTAATTCTATATCTAACCAAACATTTAACAAGCTTCTCCTCAGAAATTATCAACTCCTGGCGACCTGCGAAGACACAGTGGAATCCAGGGACAGTCTCACGCCCTGTTAACTGTCAGCGCACCAAACAACCGGTATCAGTCCTCCAGACGCTGTCCAGCCCGCGTTGTACACCCCATTGCTCACCAAAAGTAGGTCTACCAGGTGCTAAACATAGCTGTCCTTTTCTTAGATATAACTAATGTTTTCCCTCTTTATTTTCTTCTTAAAGGCCCTACAAAATGACTACAACTCCACTACCTACAGCCTACCGCTTTTGCCAGTTCTTAAACCGCCTTTGCACACATAGCTGGCTCATCACCAACCTCTCCTTACCTCTCAACTGGCTTACGTCATTAGAAGACCTATACCTACAAGGAACATTCATGGACTTATACTGTTACTGTGCCCCGTATATAACCTCACCGGCCCTCCTGTACCCCTTCCTCACGACGCCCCCACTCAGCAGGAAGCAGCCAGACAGATCACAGCACCCCCTTCCCCGACATTAAAAAAACAAACAAACAAAAAAGGGAGGAATGTTAGGTAACATGGGCACAGTAAGATGGCGCCGGTTCTGGGTTCTTCACCCCCGGTTCCCGGTTCTCCACCCCGTGAGCCCACCAAGAGAAGGCCAATCAGGGAAGAACACCTCCTGCCTTTTACTCAAACCCCACCCCTAAGCCAATCACCGATGCCCACGTAGCCCCACTGAGTATAAAAACCCAGCACCTAAGCAGCTCGCCCTGTCTTCCTTCCTTCTCCTCCTCCATGTGGTGTCGCCTTGGTGCCTCCAATAAAATCTCTTGACCGTGACCAGTGTGTCTTTGGTTTGAGCCCGATCGGGTCCAACTCTTTGAGTCGGTCCGACTCTTTCAGAAACAGTGTTGGCAGGAAGAGTGGCATAATCCAGGTCTTTGGGGAGGGAAGTTCATGGCAGGTTTGAAGCAAACAGGATCCAATCTCTAAAATACTATCTCTCTGAAGGCTTCACAGGCATCATTTATCTAAAGCAATAGATCTGGTCTAATCCAATTCATCCAACATGCTAAAAAATATTAAGACAGCAGGTAGTGCTAGACTTTTCCTAAAACTAAGAAAAACAGATGAATGGGCTCACAAAGGTAACTGAAGTTTGCTGTGATAATTTCCCACAATTTGTACCCACAAAATATCTTTCATTTTGATACATCATGATAAAGTCTTTACATTGCAAAATTGTAGGATGATTTACTGTATAATAAGGTATTGCTTTCAGTTTGAAGAATTCAGAAATGAATCAAGTGTTGTGATTAGCATTACTACCCTCTATGAGTAACTCCATGTAAATTCCTCATTGTGTTCACTGAGAAAATGAAGCTTTGTGAAAGTAGCTAAATTCATTTTGAACTCAAATCATTAACATGTTGGTGAAAGCCATCTCTTATATGTGTCCCCCTCTTTAAAAAGTATATATTCATAGGAAACTGCTCATACATCTACCATGTGTGCTCCAGAGTTTTCTGTTGGCCCACAGACTGAGAAAAACATGAGTTTTCACCTAAATATACAGAGACAAATTTTCCTGAAAACACACTTCTTGTTGATATCACATAAATCAAGAGGCTCTGAGCCTCTTAAACTCTGTTTAATGGTTCCTGAAGTATGAGGATAAGCATCCCTAAAGTCAGAGAAAGTGTGGAGGATGGGAGACAAAAGAGATCCCAGGGCAGCACAATTGGCGAGGACATAAGAGTAGGGACGTAAGAGCCCCCCGTCTCAACAGCCCCTTCCTCAGTCTTCCCACACCAGCTTTTTCCAGCCAGATCCTCTGCTCTAGCTGCCACCTTGTCAGCGTGTTCATTTGCTTCCTCCCATCAATCAGTCTCCTCCACTCCCCTTCTCGAAACTCAATTCAAAACGTATCAATCTCAAGAAACATTTCCTTTATTCCTTGCCATCCACACTAGACTTAGCTTGCTTACATCTTTATACAGTTTGTGTGTGTGTGTGTGATGGAGTTTCCCTCTTGTTGCCCAGGCTGGAGTGCAATGGCGTGATCTCGGCTCACTGCAACCTCCAGCTCCTGGGTTCAAGCGATTCTCCTACCTCAGCCTCCCATGTAGCTGGGATTACAGGCGCCCATGACCATGTGCGGCTAATTTTTGTATTTTTAGTAGAGATGAGGTTTCACCATGTTGGCCAGGCTGGTCTCGAACTCCTGACCTCAGGTGGTCCACCCGCCTCGGCCTCCCAAAGTGCTGGGATTACAGTCATGAGCCACCACACCTGGGTCCTTTATACAGTTTTATACATTGTTTTTACCTGTTTATGCCTGGTTTTCTTCTTAACTGTACACATTCTCCTAGACTGATTTTAGTCTCAGATCAAGTTTAAACTTGATGACAGGGACATTTATTACAGTTTTGTTAACATCACAATAATTAAGATGACTGATCCATTTAACAGAGATGTATCACAGCCTATTATGTGCCAGGCAGGGCCCTCAGGGTATAGAAGAAACAAAGACAGGCCCCTGCTTCCTGGAGAACATAACCTCAAGGCATTTGGGTCTGTTCTTCATTATGAGCCTTTGAATCTGTTTCTCCTCTTTGCCTAGGATGTCTTCTCACTGCGTTTCCACCAATCTTTCCCTTTCATTTCCAACTCAAAGTCAATCTGGGATCTTTTTTAAGATGTTGTGCACATAGAAGGTATTTAATAAATGAATAAAGTATGACTAAAAATAAATGAATATAAATTACCAGGAAACAACTACAGTAAATTAAAAGTGATAATAAATATTCCCTGCACAAAACCAGCTCCACAGTATTAGCTAATATTGCAAATACAACAGTAGTTTTCACGTTTCAAGTATATCTACCCAGCAAAATCACACCTTTGAACAATAACATTGTGCTTTCTCTTAAAAATATTATGCCAGCGGCCGGGTGCAGTGGCTCACACCTGTAATCCCAGTACTTTGGGAGGGCGAGGCCGGTGGATCACAAGGTCAGGAGATCGAGACCATCCTGGCTAACATGGTGAAACCCCCTCCCTACTAAAAATACAAAAAATTAGCTGGGCGTGGTGGCAGGCACCTGTAGTCCCAGCTACTCGGGAGACTGAGGCAGGAGAATGGCGTGAACCCGGGAGACAGAGCTTGCAGTGAGCCGAGATTGC
>NW_026652303.1:1309187-1428444 GCF_009828535.3 Hylobates moloch | reverse complement strand
TATATAATGCCAGCCAGCGAAAGTGAAAGAAAAAGAATCTAGTTTAGGTTTTTCTAAAATGTGGTAAAATATAAATGTATTGACCTGAAATGTTCTGGTAGTAACCACAGTGTTCTTCCTTTGTCCGTACTAAGAATTATGGGCCAGGTCCACATGTGGGTTAACCCATCTGATGTTCAAATTCATCTCCCAATTTTCCATCATCAAGATAATTCCATTTTTAGAACTTATCTTACCTGGTGGCATAGTTCTTCCCACTGCCTCTGTAGAAGCTCTATGCGTTCATTAAGAATGGAGATATCATCAGCACTGATATAGGCAGAAAGGGTGTCCTTCAGCAGGGTCAACTGGGTCAAGTCATCTGTCCAGTTCCCAACTGCATTTTCTAATTCCTAAATAAAAAAAACAAACCTGAATAACCATGGACATCTCCTGCCAATGATTTCTGAAGTGTTTTTGAATCCCCTCTTGATAGAATTTCCTTTGTATAGCCGTCAATTTGAATATCTAACTTGGGATCTAGAGGCATATCATGGCAATATTACAGATTTGGTTCCAGACTGCTGAAATAAAGTATATATCACAATAAAGTGAGTCACAAATTTTTTGGTTTCCCAGTGCATATAAAAGTTATGTTTACACTATGCTATTGTGTATAAAATGTGCAATAGCATATGTCTAAAAAAACCAATGTACATACCTTAATTTAAAAATACTTTATTGCTAAAAAATGCTAATGATCATCTGAGGCCTCAGCAAGTCATAATCTTCTTGCTGGTGGAAGGTCTTGGCTCAATGTGAAAGGCCGTTGACTGATCCAGTGGTGATTGATGAAGGCTAGGGTGGCTCTGGCAATTTCTTAAAATAAGACAATGAAGTTTAAGCAGCATTGATGACTCTTCCTTTTACAAAAGGTTTCCTTGTAGCATGTGATGCTGTTTGAGAGCATTATACTCACAGAACTTTTTTCAAAATTTGAGTCATCCTCTCAAACCCTACTGCTACTTTATCAACTAAGTTTATGTAATACTTGAAATCCTTTGTTGTCATTTCAACAATAGCCACAGAATTTTTACCAGAAGTAGATTCCATTTCAAGAAGCCACTTTCTTGTTGACGGCCATACCACCCTAAACGTGCCCAATCTCGTCTGATCTCAGAAGAAACCACTTTTTTTATTGATCCATAAGAAGCAACTCCTTATCCATTCAAGTTTTATCATGAGATTGCAGAAACTCAATCACATCTTCAGGCTCCATTTCCAATTCTAGTTCTCTTGCTGTTTCCACCTCATCTGGAGTTACTCCCTCCACCACTGAAGTCTTGAACCCCCTCAAAGTCATCCACAACAGCTGGAATCAACTTCTTCCAAACTCCTGTTAATGTTGACATTTTGACCTCCTCCCATGAATCATGAATGTTGCTTTTGTGAAAATAAAATTTATTTTTAATTTTTGAGGGTACATAGTAGGTGTACATATATATGGGGTATATGATATATTTTAATAGATGATAGCAAGGTAAATGCGGTATTCATCACCTGAAGCATTTATCCTTTGTGTTACAAACAATCCAATTATACCCTTTTGTTTATTTAAAAATGTATGATTAAACTCTTACTGACTATATTCACCTTGTTGTTCTATCAAATACTAGATCTTATTCTTTCTATTTTTTGTAACCATTAACCATCCTCATCACCCCTGCAGCCCCCATGTACCCTCCCAAGCTCTGGTAACCATCTTTCTACTCTCTATCTCCATGAGTTCACCTGTTTTAATTTTTAACTCCCACACATAAGTGAAAACATGTTGAATGACAGTGGTGAAAGTGGACATCCTTGTTGTGTTCCAGATCTTAGAGGAAAGGCTTTCAGTTTTTCCTTATTCAGTATGATGCTAGCTGTGGATCTGCCATATATGGCTTTTATTATGTTGAGCTATGTTTCTTCTATGCTCAGTTTTTTGAGGGTTTTTATCAGGAAAGGTTGAATTTTATCAAATGCTTTTCAGCATCAGTAGAAATGATCATATAACTTTTGTCTTTCATTCTATTGATCTGATGTACACATTGATTGATTTGAGAATGTTCAACCATCATTACATCCGTGGGATAAATTCCACTTGGTCATGATGAATAATCTTTTTAGTGCACAGTTAAATTCAGTTTGCTAGTATTTTAATGAATATTTTTACATAAATGTTCATCAGAGATACTGTTCTATAATTTTCCTTTTTTTTTTTGATGTGTCTTTGTCTGGTTTTGTTATCAGGGTAATAGTAGCCTTGTAGAATGAGTTTGGAAGTATTAAAAAACATAAGACCCAATGATCTGTTGCCTACAAGAAACACACTTCATCTGTAAAGACAGACATAGACTGAAAATAAAGGGATGGAAAACGACCTTCTATGCAAATGAAAAGCAAAAAGGGCAGGAATAGCTATACTTATGTCAGACAAAATAGGTTTCAAGACAAAAACTATAAAAAGACACAAAGAAGGTCATTATATGGTGAAAAAGCGGTTAGTTCAGCCAGAGGATATAACAGAAGTTATAACATTTATAAATATATATACATCCAACACTGCACCACCCAGATAAATATATAATATATATTTATTTTTCAGAATAGATTGAGTAGGATTGGTATTAGTTCTTCTTTAAATGTTTGGTAAAATTCAGTAGTGAAGCCATCAGGTCCTGGGCTTCTTTTTATTATGGCTTCAATCTTGTTACTTGCTATTGGTCTGCTTTTGGATTTCTTCATGGTTCAATCTTGGCAGGTTGTATGTCTCTAGGAAATCATCCATTTCTTCTAGGTTTCCCAATTTATTGGCATATAGTTGCTCATAATAGCCACTAAAGATCCTTTAAATTTCTGTGGTATTGGTTGTAATGTCTCCTTTTTCATTTAGATCTTCTCTCTTTTTCTTAGTCTGGCTAATGGTTTGTCAATTTGTTTATCTTTTCAAAAAATAAACTTCATTTTATTGATCTTTTGTATTGTTTTCTTCATTTCCATTTCATTTATTTCTGCTTTAAGCTCTATTATTTCTTCTACCAACTTTGAGTTTGGTTTGCTCTTGCTTTTCTAATTCTTTAAGATGCATTGTTAGGTTATTTATTTGAAGTTTTTCTTCTTTTTTGATGTAGGTGCTTGTATCTATAAACTTCCATCTTAGTACTGCTTTCACTGTATTACGTAGGTTTTGGTATGTTGTGTTTCCATTATCATTTCTTTCAAGAAATTTGTCTATTTCCTTTTTAACCTCTTCATTGACTCACTGGTCATTCAGAAACATATAGTTTAATTTCTATGTGTTTGTATAGTTTCCAAAATTCCTTTTGCTGTTGATTTCTAGTTTTATTCCGTTATGATCAGAGAAGATACTTGATATAATTTCACTTTTGTTTGAATGTTTTAAGACTTGTTTTGTGGCCTAACATATAGTCTATCCTTGAGAATGATCCATGTGCTGGGGAGAAGAATGTGTATTTTGTAGCTGTTGGATGAATGTTCTGTAAATATCTATTAGGTCCATTTGGTCTGTAGTGCAGATTAACTCCAGTGCTTTTTTGTTTATTTTCTGTCTGGATGATCTGTCCAATGCTAAAAGTGGGGTGTTGAAGACTGCAGCTATTATTGTATTTGGGTCTAATGTCTCTCTTTAGCTCCAATAATATTTGCTTTATATACCTGGATACATGAGCATATATAGTGACAGATAACCAAGGAAAAAAATTAAATGTATATTATTATTATTTGAGACAGGGTCTCAGTCTGTCACCCAGGCTGGAGTGCAGTGGTGTGATCTTGGCTCGCTGCAACATCCACTTCCTGGGTTCAAGTGATTCTCCCACTGCAGCCTCCCAAGTAGCTGGAACTACAGGAGCACACCATCATGTCCGACTAATTTTTTTGTTTTTTTAGTAGGGATGGGGTTTCGCCATGTTGACCAGGCTGTTCTCAAACATATAAATATATATTATATATTTATCTGGGTGGTCCAGTGTTGGATGTATACATATTTACAAATGTTATAACTTCTGTTATATCCTCTGGCCGAATTAACCCCTTTTTCATCATATAATGACCTTCTTTGTGTCTTTTTATAGTTTTTGTCTTGAAATCTATTTTGTCTGATATAAGTATAGCTATTCCTGCCCTTTTTGCTTTCTATTTGCATAGAATATCATTTTCCATCCCTTTATTTTCAGTCTATGTGTGTCTTTACAGATGAAGTGTGTTTCTTGTAGGCAACAGATCATTGGGTCTTATGTTTTTTTTAATCCATTCAGTCACTCAATGTCTTTTGAGTTTAGTTCTTTTATATTAAATGTTGTTATTGATAAGTAAGGACTTAGTAATGCCATTTTATTATTTGTTTTTAACTGGTTGTTTATATGGTCTTCTCCCCCTTCCTTCCTTCCTGTCTTCCATTCAGTGAAGGTGATTTCGCTGTTGGTATGTTTTAATCTGTTGCTTTTTATTTTTTGTGTATCCACTGAATGTTTTCAGACTTGAGGTTACCATGATGTTTTCAAATAATATCTTAATACACATTATTTTAAACTGAAGACAACTTAATACTGATTGCATAAATGAGCAAACTAACAAACAAGCAAAAAGAAAACTAGTAAAAATCTACACTTTAACTTTGTCAGCTCACTGCAACCTTTGCCTCCCAGATTCAAGCAATTCTCGTGCTTCAGCCTCCTGAGTAGCTGGGACTACAGGCGCATGCTGCTAACCACTTGGTTAACTTTTTTAATTTTGTTAGAGACAGGGTTTCACCATGTTGACCAAGCTGGTCTCAAAGTCCTGGCCTCAAGTGATCCACCTTGACCTCCTAAAGTGCTGGGATTACAGGTGTGAGCCACCATGCCCAGCCATGTTTTTTCTTATTTATATCTTATCATACTTGTCTATATATTGAAAAGTTGTTGTAGTTACTATTTTTGATCAGCTCATCTTTTCATCTTTCTACTTAAGATATAGTTTATACAGGTGAGGCGCGGTGGCTCACGCCTGTAATCCCAGCACTCTGGGGGGCCGAGATGGGCGGATCATGAGGTCAGGAGATTGAAACCATCCTGACTAACATGCTGAAACCCTGTCTCTACTAAGAAAATACAAAAAATTAGCCAGGCATGGTGGCAGGTGCCTATAGTCCCAGCTACTCGGGAGGCTGAGGCAAGAGAATGGCATGAACCCGGGAGGCAGAGCTTGCAGTGAGCCAAGATCCTGCCACTGCACTCCAGCCTGGGTGGCAGAGTGAGACTCCGTCTCGGAAAAAAAAAAAAAAAAAAAAGATATAGCTTATACAACACAATTGCAATGTTATAATATTCTGTGTTTTTCTGTGTATTTACTATTACCAGTGAGTTCTGCACTTTCACATGCTTTCTTATCGCTCATTAACATTCTTTTCTTTCATATTGAAGAACTCCCTTTAGTATTTCTTGTAGGTCAGGTCTGATGTTAATGAAATCCCTTAGCTTTTGTTTGATTGAAAAAGTCTATTTTTCCTTCATGACTGAAAGATGTTTTCACTGGGTATACTATTCTAGGGTAAAAGGTTTTTTTCTTCAGCACCTTAAAAATGTCACTCACTTTCTGCTGTTCGGTAAGGTTTCCACTGAAGAGTCTGCTGCCAGATGTACTGAAGCTCCATTTTATGTTATTTGTTTCTTTTCTCTTGTTGCTTTTAGGATCCTTTCTTTATTTTTGACCTTTGGAAGTTTAATTATTAAATGCCTTAAGGTAATCTTCTTTGGGTTAAAACCACTTGATGTTCTATAACCTTCTTGTACTTGGATATTGGTATCTTTCTCTAGGTTTGGCAAGTTCTCTGCTATCCCTTTGAATAAACTTTCTACCCCCATCTCTCTTTCTATCTCCTTTTGAAGGCCAATAAGTCTCAGATTTGCCCTTTTGAAGCTATTTTCTAGATCCTGTAGGCATGTTTCACTGTTTTTTATTCTTATTCATTTGTCTCCTCTGACTGTGTAGCTTACTTCAACCTCATGAATTCTTTCCTCTGCTTGATCAGTTCTGCTATTAAGAGACTCTGATGCATTCTTCCATATGTCAATTACATTTTTCAACTTCAGAATGTCTGCTTGATTCCTTTTAATTATTTCAATTTCTTTGTTAAATTTATTTGATATGATTCTGAATTCAATCTCTGTGTTATCTTAAATTTCTTTTTTTTTTTTTTTTTTTTTTTTTTTTTTGAGACACAGTCTTGCTCCGTCACCCAGGCTGGATTGCAGTGATGCAATCTCAGCTCAATACAACCTCTGCCTCCTGGGTTCAAGCGATTCTCATGCCTCAGCCTCCTGAGCAGCTTGGATTACATGCATGTGCCACCATGCTTGGCTAATTTTTGTATTTTCAGTAGAGACAGGGCTTCTCCATGTTGGCCAGGCTGGTCTCGAACTCTTGACCTCAGGTGATCCACCCACTTTGGCCTCCCAAAGTTCTGAGATTACAGGTGTGAGCCACTGCACCCAGCCCAAAAGAGCTATTTTGAATTATCTGTCTGAAAGGTCGCATATATCTGTCTCTCCAGGATTGGTCCCTGGTGTCTTATTTATTGGTGTTTGTTGGGTTAGGTCATATTTTTCTGGATGGTTTTGATGCTTGCAGATGTTTGCTGGTATCTTGCTACTGAAGAATTAGGTATTTATTGTAGTTGTAGTCAGGACTTGTTTGTATTTACCCTTCTTGGGAAGGTTTTCCAGGTATTCGAAGGGACTTGGGTGTTGTGACCTAAATTTTTAGTCACTGCAGTCAAATCTGCATTAGGGGGCACCCCAAGCCCACTAACACTGTGGTTCTTGCAGACTGATAGAGGAACCACCTTGGTGGTCTTGGATAAGATCTGGAAGAATTATCTGGATTACCAGGCAGAAATTCATGTTCTCTTTCCTTATTTTCTCCCAAACAAACAGAGTCTTTTTCTCTGTGCTGAGTTGCCTGGTACTGGGGGGCAGGAGAGTTACAAGTACCCCTGTGGATCCCCCACCACTACTGGAACTGTACTGGGTTAGGCCTGAGGCCAGCACAGCACTGACTCTCTCCCAAGGCCCACTGTAACCACTACTTGGCTACTGCCTATGTTTGGTCAAAGCCCTAGGAGTCTACAATCAGCAGGTGAAGGAGCCATACAGGCTTGTGTTCTTCTCTTCAGGGCAGTGAGTTCCCCCTGGCCCCAGGTGGTCCAGAGATGCCAGGGCTTGGAGTTGGAAACCTTAGAAATCTACCTGGTGCTCTTTTCTACTGCAGATAAGCTTGTACTGAAACCATAAGAAAAAGTCCTTTCCACTTTTCCCTTCCCTGTCCCAGGCTGAGAAGTCCCTCCCCACGTCCGCTGCCACAACAGAACCATGGGGAATACTGCCAGGCCATTGCTGATGTTTACATTAGGCCCAAGGGCTCTTCAACTCAGCCTGTGGTAAACGCTGCCAGGCCTGGAACTTACCCTTCAGAGGAGTGGGCTCCCCTCTGGCCCAAGGTAGATCCAGAAATGCCACCTGAGGGCCAAGGCCTGGAATTGAGTACCCTTGGAGCCTCTTTGGTGCTCTTCCCTGTTGTTGCTATGCTGGTACCTAAGTTACAAGACAAAGTCCCCTTTGTTCTTGCCTCTCTTTTTCGTAAGCAGAAGAGGACTCTCTTCATAGCCACCACAGCTGTGAATGTGCTAGGTCACACTTGAAGCCAGCATGTCTCCAAATCTGACCCAAGGCCCACAGTGTGTACTATCTGGTTACACTGCTGATTATTCAGGGCCCATGGGCTCTTTAGTCAGCCGGTGATAGGTCTTGCCAGGACTAGGTCCTTCCCTTCAATGCAGCAGGTTCTCTTCTGGCCAAGGGTGTGTCTAGAAATGTCTGGAAACTAGGGCATGGAATGAAGGCTTCACGACTGTGCCCAGTGCCCTATCTTACTGTAATTGAGTTGGTATCCAAGTTGCAAATCAAAGTCCTCTTTACTCTTTCCTCTTTTCTCAAGCAGAAGGAAGGGGTGTCTTTTGGAGCTGCAAGCTGTGTTGCCTGGGGTTGGGGGAGGATTGGCACAACAACTCCTTTAGCTGTCTTGCTGGTGTGTCACTGGGTCATGTACCCCCAAGTCCACTGGCTCCAAGCCCAGTACAGCACTAGGACCCGCCTAGGAGTGTAGTGCTTGTGGCCTAGACAGCCTTTCAAATTTATGTAGGACCCCAGAGCATTTTAGCCCATGATGGCAAGTGCTTGTCAAAACTCAGATTCTGTTGGCTGGGATGGGAGCTTCCCCTTTGGCTAGGTCTTGTGTAAATGCTTCCTCCGTGGGCATCAGCTGAGTTCTGCCTGGTATTGGCAGCACTGAGCTCCAATGCAATGCAGAGCAATTGCTGGGCTCTCCTTCCTCGATATGCACAGATTCTCTCTCCGTGCCATGTGGCTGCTGTTGGGGCATAGAAAAGAAGAAGTGGTGTGGGCAATTCAAGGTTGCCTTTCCTACCCTCTTCATTGCCTCTTTCTGTAGTATGAAGTTGAAAACCAGGTAATGTGATTGCTCACCTGATTTTTTATTCTTATGAAGGCGCTTTCTTATGTAGATAGTTGTTACATTTGGTGTTCCTGCAGGGAGAACAGTCAGTGGAGAATTCTATTCAGCCATCTTGCTCTGCTTCCTCAGGTCAAATCACGAATGTTCTTATTGCCATCTGCAATGATGAATCCTTTCCATGGGATTTTCCATTTACTTTGCCCAGATCCATCATAGGAATCACTCTCTATGGCAGCTATAGCCTCACAAAGTGTATTTCTTAAATAATAAGACTTGGAAGTTGAAATTATTCCTTGATCCACGGGCTACAGGATAGATATTGTGCTAGCAGGCATGAAGACAACATTAGTCTTGTACATCTCCATCTCCATCAGATATCTAGGGTGACTGTGCATTATTAAGAAGCGGTAATACTTTGAAAGAAAGCCTTTTTTTTCTGAGCAGTGGGTCTCAGAAGTGGGCTTAAAATATCAGTAAAACTGTACTGTAAACAGATATGGTGCCATCTGGGTTTTGTTGTTCTATTTATAGAGCACAGGTAGATTTAGCAAAATTCTTAAAGGCCTTAGGATTTCCAGAATGGTAAATGAACATTGACTTTAAGTCACCAGCTCCATTTGCCCCTAACAAGAGAGTTAGCCTTTTCTCTGAAGCTTTCGAGCCAGGCATTGACTTCTTTTAAGCTATAAAAGTTCTCAGTGGCATCTTCTTCCAACATAGGGCTGTTTGATCTACCTCCAGCCTGGGCAACAAGAACAAAACTCTGTCAGGAAGGGGAGAGGAGGGGAGGGGAGGGGAGAAGGAAGGAAGGATAAAAGGAAAGACGGAAAGAAAGAGGGAAGGAAGGAAAGAGGAAAGAAGGGAGGGAGGGAGGGAGGGTAGCCACTTCCATCAATGATCTTAGCTAGATCTTCTGCATAACTTACTGCAGCTTCTACATCAGCACTTGCTGCTTCACCTTGCACTTTTATGTTATGGAGATGGTTTCTTTCCTTAAAACTCATGAACCAACCTCTGCCCACTTCCAACTTTTCTTCTGCAGTTACTTCTCCTCTCTCAGCCTTCACAGAATTAAAGGGAGTTATGACCTTGCTCCGGATTAGGCTTTGGCTTAAAGGAATGTTGTGGCTGGTTGGATCTTTTATTCAGACCACTCAAAGTTTCTCTGTATCAGCAATAAGGATGTTTTGCTTTCTTCTCATCCACGCATTTACTGGAGTATCATTCTCTAATTTCCTTTCAGAACTTTTCCTTTGCATTCACAACCTGGCTGTTTGTGGCATAAGAGGCCTAGCTTTTGGCCTATTCCAGCTTTTGACATGTCTTCCTCACTAAGCTTAATCATTTCTACCTTTTGATTTAAAGTGAGAGACATGAGATTTTTTTCAATTGAACACTTAGAGGCCACTGTATTAATTGGCCTAATTTCAATATTGTTGTGTCTCAGCAAATAAGGAGGCCAGAAGAGAAGGAGAGAGATTGGGAACATTGTTGGTGGAGCAATCAGAACACATGCTACATTTATGAATTAAATTTGCTGACTTCTATGGGCACAGTGTGTGGTGCCACTAATTACAATAGTACCATCAAAGATCACACTGATTGTAGATCACTGTAACAAATATAACAGTAAAGAAAAAGTTTGGAATATTGTGAGAATTACCAAAATTATGAAGACATATAAAGTGAGCACATGCTGTTGGAAAAATGGTGCTGGTAGACTTGTTCTATGCAGCAATGCCACAACCTTCAATTTGTTAAAAAACAAAACAAAACAAAACAAAAAAACAAAACAAACAAAAAAAACCCAAAAAACAAAACATAGTATCTGTGAAACACATTAAAACAAAGTGCAATAAAATGAAGTTTGCCCGTATTTCATTTGCTTCCACATAATTTGATAAATTGCTAAGTCCTTCTGATAAAGTATGATTGCTTGCAGAATCTTTCTGCCATCTACTTATCATTTTATTGATTTAAAAATTTTTTCCTAAATTGAAGTTTAATCACTGTATTGATCTTCTTTACTTTAGACTGACTTCATAAACCTCTAACTTATCCTTTCTTTTTGTCCTGAATTGCTGATCACACTGATGAAATATTTTTAAAAACAGACACCTAAATTTAACTTTCATTTTCAAACACTATAGAGTTGCTACATTCTGTGATCTATACTTACAATGTAATAGCTGAGAAGATCTCTTGCTGTTACTACTCAATTTAAAACAATGCACTGAATACATTTTCTGCAGGATCAGACATTTCTTTAAGTTACTAAAAAAAGATTATGTACTCTGTCTTTTAGGGGAATGATTTAAGAAAAAAAATTCATATAGCAATATTTGAATGAGTTGACATTAGTTTTTACAATATTTTGACCAATTACCAGTTTTGCAATTTGCAGAACCAGCTGTTGTTTTTAGATTCCAGCTAGTTTTGTGTATAAATAGAGTATTTCGTGTGCCTTTTCCCCTCCCTTTATGTGTCTTTACACGGTAGAAAGGTTTCCAAAGGCAATGGCAATTAGCGGTGCTGTCTGAGGCTAACTTCCCAAGCAATTTAGGCAAACAAGATTTTAGCCTGAATTTTCCAGGTAATTGCCTTGTTTTGCTGCTAAGGGCAGTTTGGGGAAGAGTAGCAGGACTAGACTAAAATATGTTTTTTAAATCTACACACTCAATAGCAGCGTGTGTTTGTAACTGTCATGTTTTTTGGGAGATAAAAAATGACGCCCCATGGCAACAGTATTTGGCTGAAAGACCAAACCATCTAGGTTAATTAAATATGCGACATTTCTGCTAATACTCCTAAACATATTCAATTGTTATACCACTGGAAAGATTTTCCACTTTTCACACCAATTTCTACCTCCCCAACACGAGCATCAGATTTGTATACGGATTTAAAAAAAAATACATAACAACATCACCACCAAAAACCAACTGTTTCAGATGCACAGTATACCAACCCATTAAACGAGTCAGTGTGGCAAAAATATAGCCTGTAGATACAGGCAACCCAGATATTTACTGACTTTGAAAAGTTATTAAATTTCCAGAAGCCTCAGTTTTCCCATCTGAAAAGGGGCAATAATAAATGTTTTCACGAGCTTGTGTTAATGCCAACTGAGATAACACCAATATAGTCACAGCCCCTAATAAATGCCCATTCCTGCTTTGCGAAGTTTTCTTTAATAATTTTTATTTTATTTATTTTTTTAGAGACAGGGTCTCACTCTGTCAGCCAGGCTGGATGCAGTGGTGTGATCATAGCTCACTGCAGCCTCAGATTCCTAAGTGATCCTCCTGCCTCAGCCTCCCCAGTAGCTAGGACTACAACAAGCACCACCACTCTGGTTAATTTTCAAATTTCTTTAGATATGGGGTCTTGCCATATTGCCCAGGCTGATCTTGAACTGCTGGTCTCAAATGATCTGTTTGCCTTGGCCTCCCGAAGTGCTGGGATTACAGGCTTGATCCACCACACCCGGCTTCTTTAATTATTTTTAATAAATTTATCATCACAGGTTTAAAATGTGCTTTTTAATCTTTGTAACCATTGCATACTTCTGAATGTAACAGCTCAGGATAGTACTCTTTCATTTTCCATCCATGACGTAAAATATACTACCTTTTAATTTTCCTAAATCTGCCTTTTTCAAGTTTCAAATAATATCCTTAGATTTTACAACCGAAGAAAAAATTCTTATAGCCACACTATTCATGATTTCTAGAGCTCTTTAACAATTATCATCTCTTAAATGCTTAGGATTTCTTTGCCAAAGTGAGGCAGGGAATTTCTAATTAAAACCTAAGTCATTTAACTATATGCGAATTTTTAACAGAATTACCCTAGAGCAATAATTTGCAAATGACTGGGGAACATAAGGGCATGTTTAATTTGAAAGAAAAACATTTTTAAAGGTACTTTTGATATGATCAGCCTATTGCTCAGCAAAGAACTGCTGTTTGGACATTTCACTTGGCTACAAAGATGTGAAAGGCATGAATCTTATAGCCACTGAATTGTGTTGGTCTCTGTGAGCTCATAATCCAGGGAGTGGTCTGTATTAGCTACTGACTTGCTTCCAAGTACCATTTGAAGTGTTGATCATAATCTTTAAGTACTTAGAGCCCTGAGCAATTTAGGGATTGTGTGTCTCTATGCAGTCACTGAGATAAGCTATTTTTCCCCCTTTCCTTGCATAATGGTCTAGAGGGCAGGGTGTGTTCTTTGGAGGGCCACTGTCTGCAGATTTTCCAGGCTGTTGATCCTTTTTTTTTTTTTTCCCTTCTTGTAGACTAGATTCTTCTGGTAGAATGACTCCCCAGTGTGGATGTTTTAAAAAGATGACTTTATTGCTCTTGACTCAGCTTTTAAATATCTTTTAATGTGTTTTAAATTTTCATTTGCTTCCTTGGAGTAATCCATAAACTAGTCTATAATTTCATCAACTGCAATAAATCAGCAATACAAGGTTCACATGAGTTGCCTGCCCTTATGTCATATACTAGGATCTTGTATCTGCATGTAGATAACCTAAGAGTTTGACTGGATTATGGCCCCAAAGACATTATTCCAGCAGAGGCACACAGATAGGTGACGGTGAAAATGTCAGTTCAGTAATTTACCTTGCAACGCATTTGTTCTGCATGGAGCTCTTCATGGTGATCTGGTAGAGACTGGGAAAGCTTCTTTTTGAAAGTTCGTAGTTTCTCCAGGGAATCTGCTATTCCTTTCTCACATTTTTCCCAGTCCTATCATGGGAATAAAAACAAATAGCATAGATGTTTTTGATGTAGGAAATTGGAGGGAAAAAGAAAAGAAACACTCTTCTTCATTCCCAGAGAAAGAATGAAAGTTACACTGATGGCCGAGTGTGTGGCTCACGCCTGTAATGCCAGCACTTTGGGAGGCCGAGGCGGGTGGATCACTCAAGGTCAGGAGTTTGTAACCAGCCTGGCCAACATGGTGAAACCTTGTCTCTACTAAAAACACAAAAATTAGCGGGGCATGGTGGCAGGCTCCTATAATCCCAGCTACTCGGAAGGCTGAGGCAGGAGAATTGCTTGAACCCAGGAGGCAGAAGTTGCAGTGAGCCAAGATCACACCACTGCACTCCAGCCTAGATGACAGAGCAAGACTCTGTTCTAAAAAAAAAAAAAAAAAAAGAAAAGCAGAAAAAAAGAAAGTTGCGCTGATGAACAATATGAAGGTATGCCCACACTCATTGCCAGGGGAGGCAACATGCTGTTGTCATCAGAAGAGCTGAGTTCAAAACTGACTCTGTTACTGATTATCTGTGTGGCTTTAAGCAGATAATGCTCTATGTTTCCATTTTCACTATGAAAATGGAAAAAATACAAACTCTCCATATTTATTGGAGCCCAAAGGAAGCAATGAGTGTCAAGGCATCAAGCACAATGACCAGAATATGATGGGTACCCAAAAATGTTATCTGAATCCACATCTATCTGCAGAGGTAGGACTATAATCTCAGTACCTTGTCTCTTTCTTAACCCCATCCATAACTACATCCAATGTCTACCCTTTCCCAAATGTACTATAAGGGATTACAAAAAAGAGGATACAGAATGTCTTACAGAAAGAGAAACACACACTACAAAAGCATGGCATTTTTGACTGGCTTTATCTTGTTCATGCTGAAACATACGTAGCAAAGGATTAAATGTGTAATATATAAAAACCCATGTAAATTAAGATGTAGAAGAAGAGAGATAATGCACAATTTAAGAAACCTATCTCTAATATGCAAAGTAGTGGTAAGTGCTCTGGAGAGGAATAGTCCAGGGCAGGTGGTAGAGATTGGCAGTATAGAATGAGGTAGATCTCTGTGTACTGACAAAATAAAACATCTATTGTGTGGTTATGTTTTGAAAGGTTACACAGCAAACTGGTAACAATGGTTACCTCTTGAGAATATAGGAGAATTTGGATGGTACAATAAAGGAAATTTCATTTTTTACTCTGCATAGTTCAATTATTACCTAATTTTTAAAAATCAGACACATGTAATTTTTTTGTAATAAAAAAGTAGAATTTTAAAAAATGGCAGGAACCACAGCAGAGCTTGATCTTTTTTATAGCACCTTATCTATACATTAACTCATATCCAGTGTCTTAGTGCCAGTGAAAATTAAATTGAACTAAACAAGTCTCCTTCATGTTGTCCAACACTGCCCATTTGTCAAACTCTCCAGTCCAGGCCTTCCCGCTCCCCACTCATCTCCCCAGTGGCCACTCCATACACCGTGAATTACAGAATTCCAAAGCAAGACAACTAGAATCATGGCTAGAATCATTTTTAGTCGTCAATATGGTGTCAAATCACGTTCCATCTTCCTTCACAATATCTCTTTCATTATTATCAGTCTTCTTATCTGGATTCTTTCTACTTCTCTCCTGACACCTTAGTTTGAGCATAACAACCCAGAGGTGTTATTACCACAACTATTTTCTGGAAGCAGTGTTGACTAAAGTGCTCCTTTACTCAAAATGTCTTTATTCAAAAACTGAACTGAGAATTTGGCACAAGTCTCATTTCTCCTTAAAATTCCTTCATAGAACTTCTTAGAGTGCATAACCACATTCCCTCTTCCCAATTACCAGAAAAAAAAAATCCTTAAAAAACACACAAAAAAATTGTCTATCAGGGACAGAGTTGTTCAAATTCTCCTTTGTTTTAAAATATCTTTATGTTCCCAGGCTACAATTAGCTTATCAATGCTAACCATAGTGAAGGTAGACAAAAAGATTCTCTTTCTGCTTAAACAACATTCTCAATAAAACTATCAAACACCCTGAAATGGATCAACATACGGTTGATAAAAATTTATTGATCTAAAAGAGATACGATCATCACAGTTGCTGTGACCCACACCCATAATCCTAGCACTTTGGGAGGCCAAGGAAGGGCAGATCACTTGAAGCCAGGAGTTCGAGACCAGCCTGGCCAACATGGTGAAAACCCATCTCTACCAAAAATACAAAAATTAGCCAGGCGTGGTGGCATGCACCTGTAATCTCAGCTACTTGAGAGGCTGATGCCTGAGAATCACTTGAACCCAGAAGAGTGGAGGTTGCAATTAGCCAAGATTGTACCACAGCACTCCAGCCTGGGTGACAGAGTGAGACTCTGTGTCAAAAAAAAAAAAAAGAAAGAAAGATAAAAAAGATCAGCTTCTTACTTTTCAGAACAAAATTAAGAGATGATAGTGAAAAAGGTGAATGAACATACAGAGCATGGAATTATAATGCCTATATTTGGCATACTTACTGTATTAAAAGCTAAATATAGATAAGTATTATAGCTGGGTAAAAAATACACTAAAATGAGGCTATATAAACTTCAAAATTCAGATTCATAAATTCCTTCTTAGGCAAACAGGATGTAGTGTTAACAGTCAAAATAAAATAAACTTTAACAAGAAGAGAAGAGGGATTCCTCTTTCCAAGGATGACTTAGATTCTAAATCTATAACCAAGTCCTTTTATGACATGAATTATAAGGAAATAACTTAATGTCATGAGCCTGAAAATATCTATTAAAGTGGATGTTTTCTACACCAACAGACAGACAAGAAAAGCAAATGTAGTGACTCAGACATCAGGCCTTATTAAGTCTTGGAAACATCTCCAAAAATCACATCACAAATTAAAAAAAATATATGATTAACATGTTCTCTACAGGATGAGTTACAATGTTTTAAATCCTTTCCTAAAAGCAAAAGGAAGAAAATGAACCCAGCATATTACATTACTGATGAAATTGTGCTGTGTGCAAATAACAGTTCTTTATAGATGTTCAGTGGCTTTTCTGATGGATTGCTTACTACACAGAAGGCAATATATTATTAAATAAAATTCAATAGAATAAATCCAATGGGTATGTACACACACTTTAAGCATTAAAAAAACGCAAAATCTTTTCTATTAACCTTAGTCATTACCTTTGATCCAAACATGTGACAGGCCAAATTGAGTAGATACCCTCATTGAAGTGTTGGTGATTATCAACATATACAGCATTTAGGTGTCCTTACTTTTAAAGATCGTAATAACATTAACTATAATAATCACTATCATTCATTTAGTGCTCAGTATGAGCCAGGTAAGGTACCACATGATTCACTATGATTATTTCATTAAGTCCTCACAATGGCCACATGGAGGTGGTGAAATTATATACCCACTCTACAGATGAGGAAACTAAGGCTTAGATAGGATAAGTTAACCAGGTCACTTGGTTTACCATGATTTTAACTTGACATTGTCTTATTTTAGAGGCCCTGTCCTTTTTAAACTGCTCATTTAATTATGCATTATACATGCAATTGGAGAGTGAGAGAGAAAAGTAAATTGTGGGAGGTCCATATAAATCTACATTTTCCAAAACTTACTGTGTGATCAGTATGTGATCTGTATCCAACTAAGGGCTTAATACACCTCTTGGAGATTTTATCTCATGGCAACTTGCTTGGATCAGCTAAGATAAATCAAGAGTATCTTTCTGGATTGGTTTTTCCCTTCCATAAAAGAAGAGATACCAATCTTAAAAACCATTTTAGAGTCTCAGATTAGGGAGTGGAACCTACCCTTTGAATTTCTGTATGGATTTATAAAGTCATCACATGGCTAAGATTTCATACTGGTCATTAATCAGAATTCATAGCTTAGACAGTCTTATTAGACTTTACTTTGTTGGGAGGTTGTCCTGAAAAATTAAATGCTGAAAATTGGGAAACTTTTCCAGTTTGTGCAAGATAAGACAAAGTCTTAAATAAAACACAGAGGATCAAAATACTGCAGGGTATTATTTCATGATCTTTGCATTATTTGATTTGTAGAATAACAATGGGAGGAAGTAGTACAACGACTAAAAGGTTTTTTGGTTCATTTTTTTCTAACCGAACTTACTTTCAACAAGAAGGCTAGTTTTTTCTTCTGTTCTTCCAGCCGCATGCTGGCTGATTTCCATTTCTCTTGGATTTCAGTGAGTTCGGCCTGCAAGGCGGCCTCAACGCCACTGTCCGCCGAGAGAAGGAGTTGCTTGCCAGCCTCCACAGTCAGGATGTAGCTGCCTTGTTGCCGCAGGAACACCTTTTCTTTGAACTGAAAGGAATCATAGCTTTTTATTTTCTCATTCTTTCTTTTATCGTTTCCTTCCTATGAGGATTTTTAAATGGCCCTAACCTTTGCCCTCTTTCATCCAGCAAGCATTTACTGTAGTGGTGCTTTGCACATGCATGTACCAGTGAATAAATGAGTGAGAATACAGTGGAGACAGGCTTAGTTTCTGTCTCCAAGGTAAGTACAATTGATGCAATAAGATAACCACTCTCTAAGATTGATGCGTGGGAATACAAAGGGACGTCTGACCCAGCAGGGGGCGCATCAAGAGGCAGAGAGGCTTCCTCAAAGCAGTAAAGGCTGAAGGAGTCTTGCGAGACATGAACTTCACCAGATTAAGAAGGACCTGGTGTGGTGAGATGAGTGTGATCAGGAGTGGAGGAGAGGACACCTTCTCACAGAGAAATGAGGATGTGCAAATTCACTATATGAGAAAAATATGATAAATTCAGGAAACTAAGTATGGTTTTCAGTGGCTGGAGTGTAGACGGCATGTGAGAGAGTGGTAGGAGATGAGGCCAGACTACATCTTGCAGAAATGTGGTTTTTATACTAAAAGTAACTAGGGTTCACAGAAGAATACTGATGTTTGGATTAAAGTTTTAATAAAAGCACTCAGGAATCAAGTAAAAGTAGAATGGAAGAAGGGTATGCGTTGCATATACTAAGATTAGGAAGCTATTGTCTATCTGGGCAAGAAATCACGAGCACCTAACCAAGGCAGTGGCAGCAGGGATGTAGAGTTGGGGAGATTAGATAAGGGGGTGATAGACAAGGAGAAGTATAGCTCTCAAATTATTCTAGGATTCCTAGACTAATGGCACTTCCTGGAAGTGTGATGGGAAAGGGAGAAAAGTTGGTCCAGAGATCACAGGTTCTGCTGGGACCTACAGGGTACAAGGCATCTGTGATGCACATAGACATAAACCCAAAAGGTGGTTGGAACGAGTCGAAAGTACAGCAGGTAAATATGACCAGAAGATACCGACATGCCCCTTCTCTGCTGGTAGGGGGCAGCTGAAGTCATGTCTGCAAATGAGGGCTCTCAGAGAAATTTGGAGGAGAAAGGAACCAAAGAACAGTGACTTTAAGGGGAGAGGAACCCATTAGATACACTGGGAAAAACTCACTGGAATGACAGGAGGTATCTGTCTGAGATGCTAGAAGCCCGAAGGTAAGGGGCAACCTGGAAATGAACAAAGCACTCAAACAGGACAGGGCTTCCTGTCTTCTTTGGAGTATTTAAGTTACGTGTTTAAATTGCTCAAGAATAAAATGTATGCAAGCAACATGAAGTTTTTCTTCGCTTGCCATTACCTTTTCATCCCTGCCGGGATTTAGTGAGCTGCAGCAGGCCATAGAGTGTGAAGTATAAGGAGCCTTTGTGAAAGGCTGGGGCTTACTAGCATTTCACCATTATATTTGGGCTTTGTATTGCAATCATTTTGTATATTTCTATTGACATTTGAGAACAATGTTTGTCCCAGTTGCAGTGTCATTCTAGAGTCCTTTTGAAAAACTGAGGCGAAGGTAAAGTGTGCGGTGGAAATGCCTAAGAGGTGTGAGAACACTGTGTTTTGCATCTTACCTGCACTTCATCAAAGAGGGTCCTTGCTTGTTGCAGTGGTATAGGAACACTTCCGAGACCACTCACGGGGAGGTAGGACACTTCAACCAACCATTTATGAAGCTTTTCTGCCATCTCCCTATAGCGCTGCCACTGGCGAATCTGGCTGTCAATGATCCCCCGCCTCTGCTGGGCCCTGCGAATCACTCCCTGCCATTGATTACTGAGGAGTGTCAATTTCAGGTTGAATTCATCCCTAGTGAAGAAATAATTACATGGTAAAAAACACTGTTATCTTGGATGCAGTTACGCAATCAGCCAATGTATACACTGTCAACAACCCTAAGCCCTGAGAAGTGATCCAGGGCGGTGGTTTTCAAATATCATGCCATGATCTCTTACTGGGTTTTGCAATTAATTTTTAAAATTAAACTACCAGTGTTTGCAAATGGTGAGTGTTTTCATGTCTCAGCATAGGTTGAAGGCAAATACACAATAAGGTCATTGTCCTTCACTGTCTCCCTGAGAGCATGAGAGGGGAGGAGTGGACAGCTGCAGGTGCAATGGGAATAGCTGCAAATCCTAAGAAGCTCCATAGCAACGTGTGCAGCTCGTGATGGTGATGTCGTCTTGTGGGCCACACTGCAGGAAAACGTGTGGAACAAGGCTTATGTAGAACCTCTGTCTTCAGTTTAAACCATAAGCCACTTGAATCAAATTATGTAATTTAAAAAGATTTTTTAAAAACTGTACTCCATAAACTCTGTCAGTATTCCCTCACAATAAACAGCCCCAACCTTTAGCAAATCATTCCAGACATTCCTTTGAATTATCTCTTCTACATTGTAGGCTGACTTCACTTTATTCTTAGAAAGATGAAAACTTGTTATCATAGTCTGTACAAATGTCATTAGTATATTTAGAAATAATAAATTTTATTTAAGATTTCTCAAGTTCAGGCTAAAGTATATTGGATCTTCTAATGTGTTCTTACTTCTCTGTTTCCTAGCTTTAAAAAAATATGGGTAGTTCTTTATTAAGTTTTATTTAATATTTAACTTATGGCTCTAGAACTGGCTAGTAAGGGTCTGTCCCGCATCAAACAGAATGAGTTTCTATGTAGATTACAGTGTTATTCACACATAAAGTGCAAGTAATGTTGCATTTTAATACTAAATACTTGCACTTCTCTATTATAATAGTTTTGCTTTTCTTCCTCAGATATACTATCCTCTTCTCTTGAGGGTAGCATCAACTTTGAATTGGACTTACTATTCTGAACTCGTATCTTCTTGAAACTTCCTATTACCCAGAGCCACTATAAACTTTGATTTTGTAACCAAATATGCTGTTAGTCCTAGAAACTTATTTAATGACTCAACTTAAACAAAACCTAACACACAGACAACATCAACAAAGCAAGTATTAAAATAAAATGTACTAAGTAAAGCCTCTGCAAAAAATTTCGTATGCCCTCTCATCTTAAAAATAGATCCATAATGGGCTGGGCCCGGTGGCTCACATCTTAAATCCTAGCACCTTGGGAGGTCGAGGTGGGTGGATCACCTGAGGTCAGGAGTTTGAGACCAGCCTGGCCAACATGGCAAAATCCTGTCTCTATTAAAAATACAAAAATTAGCCGGGCATGGTGGTGCGTGCCTGTATTCCCAGCTACTTGGGAGGCTGAGACAGGAGAATCACTTGAACCCAGAAGGCAGAGATTGCAGTGAGCCGAGATAGTGCCACTTTACTCTAGTCTGAGTGAAAGAGCAAGACACTGTCTCAAAAATAAATAAATAAATAAAAAATCCATGTGATAGCTACTTAGATTTTGATGATGACTTCTGTTTTTGAAAGGAAATTCTGCTGTATTAATCAATACACTAGCATTCAAATGTGATGAATTAGGTTCATGGTACTTCCCTAAAAGTTACAAGCATCTGTCGTCGCAGAAAATGTACAACTCCAGGACTTGAGAATACCGTATAATCTTGCTTTCCCTACCAGGCAACCATCCAGGGCCTCTTAGGATTCCCCACCCTCTCTTGATACAACCAAGCTGTCCCAAACTACCTGCCAGCATGAGGAATTACTTAAAACATGACACTGTTCCCTGTGCTGAACTTGAAGCTCTAAAAAAACGTAACTCAGAAATTACCTTTCAGAACACAATACACTTGCAATCTGGGGACTTCTTATTGTCAGTAGGTTCTAATCTGATTTTTTTTCCTTTCAACTTTCAAAATTCTTTATCGTCAAGTCTAACCTCCCATTTTCATCTCTTTGGTGTATTTTCCCTAAATGTTAGTACTGAAAATTTAATAGATGCTGGCTTGCATGTGAGTATTTAATTTTTATTTTACTTAATGACTCAAACATTTATAATATTGTTATAAAGTTGGCTAAGAAATGATATAGCAAAAGATAAAAGTTAATTGTATTTGAATTTGTTTTATTTTCTAGGCCTTAAATTCTCAGGAAAGCTCACATTTAAGTTTGGCTTACTTAGAATAGAATAAATATAATATCACATTCTCTTGTTCCAAGCTTAACTATGAAGATCTTTTATGTACTTCCAAAGAAATATCCACTTAAAACTGAAATTGCTTCTACAACATTAAAGACAACACTCCCAATAAAAATAATTTATTTTTTATTTTTTGAAAAAATATCAAGTTAATTTTAGTCACAACTACTGGTTCCTAAATATGAGAAATGTATACGTATGGAATAGAACACATGAGGCTAAAACTCCAAATATCACCACAGAAAGTAGATTAGATAAAGTAAATATTGTTCCTAGGAAATGTAAATGGAGTATGAAATTGTCATTTCACATGCCATAAATCTGGGGAGAAGCTAAATTTTTACTCTTCATTTTTAATAAAGAGATAATTTGCTATTGTAAATGAACAGGAAGAAAGATTTCAGGCGGCATGTAATCTGACTTAAGGTAGCAAACCATTTTCAAACACAGAAGAATTCTCATGGCATGAGAAAGCTGGCTGGTATGATCCAGTACTGACTGAAAACCAGACACAGGCTCCAGGCCTGATTCTGCTGCTACTTAGTTCTGTGACCTTGGTCAAATCAGTTCACATTTGTGGATTTCGGGTTTTTCATCTATAAGTAAGAGAGATGGGCTAGTGATCTCTATGCTCCTTTTACAAAAAAAGTCTGTAATTATGTGAGAATATTAGAAGCATCTGTTTACAAACCATTGATAGGTCATTGATATGGTTCATGCTGATCTATTCATTAATTCCATTTCCTATAGATGACTAGTGAAGGTTGGCTAGGTGATTTCCAATTACTCTATGCCCTTCATATAATATAATAGCAGTTCTCTAAAAAGATTCAATACTCAGTCATTTCAGAGATTGAGACAAGCTTCTCCTCCAATTACTGAGGCTCCACTACAGTTCAATTGCCTCAGGAAGATTGGATATATGCCCTCTAATCTGCTCATTAAAAAGAAAATGACTAATTTACTGGAACCTTTCTTTGTAATAATTTATCAAAGATCCTACCTGTCATCAACTTGACCTTGTTCTAGAAGACGTTGCCCATCAATAATGATTGAGTGCAAAATCTGCTGACGACTGAACATCTCGGCTTGAAACAACTACGATTTAAAAAAAAGACGAACATAATTTAGAGTTCCTAATTTTAGTGACCGGTTCTCTGATAACTTTCCAAATATTCTAGTTTTCACAAGACTATGAAAGCTATCACCAGCTGAATCAGAAAATGTGTGAAATCCTGCAGTTTAGAAATCATTTATTTTTAAATCATCAGTTAAGATACACTTAAAGATAAAGTTTAGTGTTTGGTTTACTAAAACTAGATGACTAAAAGTAGAATTATATTTCTCTTCTTTCTTTCAAAAACACCTAATGAAGTAAGTTAATGCACAATTTGTTTTCTGGTTTGTGTATAAAATAAGGTCCATATTCAAAACATAGAGAATAGCTTAGGACCATTAAAGAAGTCAAAGAAAAAAAAATAGCCTAGTCTTTTTCTGTCTTTTAAAACTCACTGTTTTTAAGTTTTAATCAGGTTAATAAATTTATTATTTATTTTATCTATTTTAAAAAACTCAACAGAAGGTCCTTTGAATTATTTCTACTGTTTTTTAAACAACTTTATTGAGCAACAATTCACATAGCATACAATTCACTCATTTAAAATGTTCTATTTAGTGGTGTTTATTATATTTACAGACTTTACAATCATTACCACAATCAATTTTAGAATTTTCATTGCCCCAAAAAGAAAGTCCATCCTCATTAGCAAGCATTCCCCATTTCTTCCCAATCCTCCAGCCTTCAGCAATCACTAATCTATTTTATGTCTCTATGGATTACTTACTCCGGACATTTCTTATAAATGGAATCTTGCAACATGTAGTCTTTTGTGACTGGTTTCTTTCCCTTGGCATAATGTTTCCAAGGTTCATACATGTTGCAACATATATCAGTACCTTATTCCTTTTTATTGCGAATAGTATTCTATTATATAGACATATCACATATTATTTATCCATTTATCAGTTGATGGACATTTGGGTTGTCTCCAACTTTTGGCTATTATGACTAATGCTCCTATAAACAATGTGCTTATACAAGTTTTTGTGTGGACACATATTTTCATTTATCTTGAGTATATACCTAGGAGTGGAATTGCTGGGTTATATGATTACTCTGTGTAACTCTATATGGTAACTCTATGTTAACTGTTTTCCAAAGCAGCTTCACCGTTTTACATTCCCATCAGCAATGTATTAGGGTTCCAATTTCTTTACACCCTCACCAACATTTGCTATTTTTTCATTATAGTCATCCTTGTGGGTGTGAGATGCAATCTCACTGTAGTTTTTTTTCTATTATTTCATCATCTGTCAATTCAATAAAACTGGATTTAAAAATACCTTAGATATCTTTAAATTCTCTATTTAAAAAATTCTGAATTAAGTTTTTCTTTTCTCTTAGGTAAGACCTATCTCTCTATGTGCATATAATTCATAAATACACAAACCGACTTAGTTATACCAGTAAATAGCAACATAAGGACTAACAGTGGGCAAATTTATTTATTTACTTTGTGTATATAGTTCTTCTCCCTCTTTGTTTCTTAAGAAATAATTATAATGCAATTTAATCAAGAGGTACACCTGGAGACATCTGATAGATTGATTTCCTGGTATAAAATTCATATATGCTCTTTGAAGATCACAAAATTTTTAAAGACTTTTGATCAAAGCATAGTATCTTAAGCAATTGTCCTTGGCAATATTAAAGTAGTCTCTAACCCAATTTGAAAATTGTCTAACTATCTATACACTTTCCACCAACTTTGCCTGTCTCGAGTAAGTAGCCTTTAACCACAATTCTGGCATTATACTTTACAAGGAACTGAAGGTTGACATGTGCTTATAAACAATCATGGAGCAGCGAATAGGACTACATTTTTTAAATTAAGTTATCAAAACCTCAAGCTTAAGAAAGAAGGCAAAATGTGCATGTATTTAGACACTCGTGCAAAGGGCATGATTTTAATTCTCCCACACAGCATTTCGTAGCATCTTCCAAGGGCCTAAAAATTTCGTATTACCCCTAAATCTACTGATACAACTTACCTCGTGTGCTCTCTGCTGTTCCAAAAGGTGCTGGTAATTTCCTGAAATCTCTACTGCTAACTTTTGTTCTGTCTGAACTAGGAATTCCATCCATGTTTCACATTTTTCCAAGAAAGTCTGATGTTGTAGTAAAAATGACTGCAACTTGCTGAAAGAACAAAGGGCAAGGAACAATGATTATTTCGCTGCTTATTCTTCCATCTCTAGCATATAAAACTAGATTAGATAATCTCTGTGCTCAATTCTAATTGGACCACCACAAAGCTTTCATGTTAGGTGGTAAAATTTTTTTAAAAAAGAAGAAAGAGGCCAGTTGCAATGGCTCACAACTGTAATCCCAGCACTTTGGGAGACCGAGGTGGGCAGATCACCTGAGGTCTGGAGTTGTAGACCAGCCTGGTCAACGTGGTGAAACCCTATCTCTACTAAAAATACAAAAATTAGCCGGGTGTAGTGGTGCGTGACTGTAATCCCAGCTACTTGGGATGCTGAGACAGGAGAATTGCTTGAACCTGGGAGGCGGATGTTGCAGTGAGCCGAGATTGTGTCTTTGCACTCCAGCCTGGGTGACAAGAGTGAAACTCGGTCTAAAAAAAAAAAAAAAAAAAAGAAGAAGAAAGAAAGTTGAAAAAATGTAGAAGTTTTAAATGTACCTCTTTTAAAATGATAAAAATTATGTATATACTTTTAATATATTCCTACTTAAAAGAGTTTTCTGATTAAAGTGCTATTTAGTACATTAAACATGAGAAACGACTTTACAATTTGAATTTCCCACTTTTAGTTCAAATTTTGTCAGTGTTATGGGAAAGATCAGAATTTATAAACATACACAAGTCATGAGCTTATATTCTATTGATACATTGGTGCTATGGTGTGAATGTATCCCTTCTATAATTCAGGTGATAAAACTTAATGGTGAATGTTGGTAGTATTCTGAGGCAGAGCCTTTACACGGCGATTAGGCCATGAGGACTCCTTTGTGAATGGGATTAAGGGTCTTATAAAAGAAGATTCACACAGCGTTCAGCACTGTTGTCCTTCTGCCTTCTACTGTGTGAGGACACAGTAACTCTCTCCTCCTGAGGATGCAGCAAAAAGATGCCCTTTTGCCGGGTGCGGTGGCTCACGCTTGTAATCCCAGCACTTTGGGAGGCCGAGGCGGGCGGATCACGAGGTCAGGAGATCGAGACCACGGTGAAACCCCGTCTCTACTAAAAATACAAAAAATTAGCTGGGCGTGGTGGCGGGCGCCTGTAGTCCCAGCTACTCGGAGAGGCTGAGGCAGGAGAATGGCGTGAACCCGGGAGGCGGAGCTTGCAGTGAGCCGAGATCGCGCCACTGCACTCCAGCCTGGGCGACAGAGCGAGACTCTGCCTCAAAAAAAAAAAAAAAAAAAAAAAAATGCCCTTTTGAAAGCAGAGAGCAGCCCTCACCAGACAACTGAATTTGCTAGCACCTCAACTGCGGACTTCCCAGTCTCCAGAACTGTGAGACTGTTAAACATTTCTGTTCTTTATAAATTACGCATTCGGTGGTATTTTGACATAGTGGCACAAACCAGACTAAGACAACTGGAGAAACCAAGACATCTCTTGTTTACTCTACCTGAATCTTTCTGTGGTCTGAGAGGAGATCAGAGACCAATGGCGGTTCAGATTCTGCATCCTTTTGATTTCCTTATCATTCAAGGGTAACCTATATCCAAGCTCATTTAGACGGTCTAAATCTGGAGCCATGCTGCTGAATTTTAACATCTGTCCCTAGAAGCAAGATTTAAAAGTAGGTTTAGCACCATGGTCAAAAAAGTCAAAGCTTTTTCAAAGTGCGCAGTGAATTTCTGATTTCAGGAAGTAGCTGGTCTTCGGTCTAGTGGCCTTTGCATTTCTAGGTCACTTAATTACAATCTCTAGGTGCAAATAGTGAAAAGCCAAATCTCCTATTCAGTCTAAACTGCTGCTGCTGCTGCTATTGCTACTCAAGCTACTCATTATCCTTTATTGACTACTTACATGTATTCTATTATTTACTTGATGTATTATTTACTTGTATGGATTATACATACAAGTATATTATTTACTTTACACGTATATTATTTGATTTTTATTACATGTATTACATTACATATACTATTTACTTGATTTATTTACTCATATGTAATTATATTACACGTATTATATTATTTACTTGATTTATTTAATCATAGGCAATTCTTGACAGAACTGAATAAGGATGAAAATTATGCTGATAAGTAAAAGACCTTACTTCTTAGCATTTATGTTTAATTTGTTCATGCTAATTTCCTCCTTTATTATTCACAACTAATAAAAGTTATAACAGTGATAGCTAACGTTTATTGAACACTTACTATGAATCAAGCATTGATGAGGGCTTTACAAGTAATAATTCATTTTATCCTCAAAACGATCACATGAGATAAGTCATGCTGCTATTCCCTCTTTATGAGGGAGGAAAAGGAGGCACAGAAACTAAGTAAATTGCTCCAGGCCACCCAGCTAGTAAATGGAAGAGGGTAAACCAACCTCCTTGGGTTCTTGCTAGAGAAAATAAGATTTAACTTGAGCTATGAAGTGACCACACATTGCCTTAAGAGCTCCAGTTTTAGGTCTCTGACCCCCCACCCCACAGCTGGTGAGACTCAACCAAAAGAGCAATCTATTCTTTCGGATCTTTTCCCTCCCTTCAAACACAGGACAATGTTATCGGTTCTGGTTTTCCCATGGGTGTTCTTATCTCCATCTAGGAAATTGGTTACAGGAAAGAAAAAATGTCAGGCCACCTTTGGCTATGTGTGTGTCTTCTCTTTGCATGTTCTGCAAAAGACTCATGCTTTCCGAAGAAAGAATAAATCTCAAGCATTGAAACCAAAATATAACTATTAAATGGCATAATGTCCATGGGTAGACATCAGCAATGAACAAAATAGCCATGGCACAGTCCTTCCCCTCATGGCACTTACAGGGAGTAAGATACTATTCTAGTAGTCGAAAGCGCAACAGTAGTCCCCTACTCACAGGAGTGTAATTAAATGACATCATAGAGCATGGAAGAAAAACAACAGTGTGCTATGAAAATGTGTCACTGGGGGGCCTGGCCCTGGACAGACAGTGGAGACTTTCCTAAGAGAGTGACATTAAACAAAATGGCTAGGACTTTACTCTTTTTAGTGCAGAGTAGGCTGATGAGGACAAGAAAACAAATCCAGAGAGAGGAAATGTCACGTGTACAGATGTTGGGGTGCACAGATGTTGGGTAGCACAGTGGTGCTGGAGTGGCTGGAGGGAGATGGGCTATGGTGCAACAGAGTAAGATCCTCAGGAAAGGTGGAACCAGGATGCCGCCTTGAGAAGCCACATGGTCTTTTCCCTAAGAGCAGTGGGAACCCTTGAGGGCTTTAACGAAGGGAATAATACAATAAAATTTTCATGTCTGTTGTACTATTTTGCTTACTTGATTGAATGTTTAAAATCATTCAGAATTGGCAGGGCACAGTGGCTCATGCCTGTAATCCCAGCACTTTGGGAGGCTGAGGCGGGCAGATCATGATGTCAGGAGTTTGAGAGCAGCCTGGCCAACATAGTGAACCCCTCATCTCTACTAAAAATACAAAAATTAGCAGGGCATGGTGGCGCACGCCTGTAATTCCAGCTACTTGGGAGCCTGAGGCAGGAGAATTGCTTGAAACTGGGAGGCGGACGTTGCAGTGAGCCGAGATCGTGCCACTGCACTCCAGCCTGGGCAACAGAGCAAGACTCCATCTCAAAAACAAAAACAAAAACAAAAACAAACAAACAAAAAACATTCACAATTAAGTAAAACCTTTTGCTTTTTCTTTTTAAAAATTATTAAATTAGTCTAGGCACAGTGGCTCACGCCTGTAATCCCAGCACTTTGGGAGGCCAAGGTAGGTGGATCACGAGGTCAGGAGATCAAGACCATCCTGGCTAACATGATGAAACCCTGTCTCTAGTAAAAACACACAAAAAAATTAGCTGGGCGTGGTGGACAGCACCTGTAGTCCCAGCTACTCAGGAGGCTGAGGCAGGAGAATGGCGTGAACCCGGAAGGCGGAGCTTGCAGTGAGCCAAGATCGCGCCACTGCACTCCAGCCTGGGCGACAGAGCAAGGCTCCATCTCAAAAAAAAAAAAATTATTAAATTATTTTTGATGGACAAATTATAATCGTATATATTTATGGAATATGATATGATATTTTCACACAATGTGGAATGATTAAATCAAGCTAATTAAGAAAACCCTTAAAAAGAAAGAAAAGGTCATTCTGACAGCTAGGAGGAGGGGAGGTTGGGTGAGTGGATGCAGATCTGTGGGAGGCGGCTGTAGGGTCTCAGAGAGATAGAAGTAGCTTGAGCTAGGAGTAGATGATGTTAGAAACAGAGATGAGAGGTTCAAAAGTTAATAGAGAGGTGATGGACTGGGTACAGGAACATGGAGAGGGACCAGCAGTGGAAAGGAGGAGTGAGGTGGTTTCCAGCGGTGGAAAGAGGGAAGAGTGAGGTGGCTTCCAGGAGTGAGCTGGGAAATTAGCCTGTGCCCACTGCCAGCACACAGTCCACTGTTTGCCAGAGAAAGTCTCACTGAGGGCTCACTTGAAAGAAAGCGTGGGTCTACATCAGCTTTGAGTTTCTCTTAAGATCTTGAAAACAGGGCTGGGTGTGGTTGCTCATGCCTGTAATTCCAGCATTTTGGGAGGCCTGATCTCAGGTGATCAGTTCAAGACCAGTGAAACCTCATCTCTACTAAAAATACAAAAATTAGCCAGGAGTGGTGGGATGCCCCTATAATCCTAGCTACTTGGGAGGATGAGGCAGAATCGCTTGAACCCGGACAGCGGAGGTTGCAGTGAGCCGAGATCACGCCACGGCACTCCAGCCTGGGTGACACAGTGAGACTCCATCTCAAAAAAAAAAAAAGATTTTGAAGACAGATGGTAAAAGATCTGGGACTCAGATATGAACACACTTACCTTAAGTTCTTCCATCCTTTCCTGGATTGTGGAGAGGTCAGATGAGTGGCTAGGGTCCTGCCCTTGTAGTATTTCTTCAGCTTCCACTATCCAGGCCTCCAAAGCTTCTAAACTCTTGGCAAAGGTTTCATAATCAAGAACTCCAGCCTTTTTTTCCACAAAAGAAATTGGTATTTCAGTAAAAAAAAAAAAAAAAAAAAAAAAAAAAAAATTGGTATTTTAATAAAGTCTGGTAAAAGGGCAAGTGGATATTAAAATTATTTTTCATATTCTTGTGTCAAATTGCCATTCTCAAGACATTGTTCCTATAAAAAAAGCTATAACAATTTAAATCTTCTTTATGTAATTTTTCTAAAAACTAGAATTATTTCTATGCACCATAAGTCAGTAACAATTAAAATTATTCTTCAAATACATGATCAAACAACACAACTGAAAAATCTTCTGATTCTTGTAAAAGTCTAAGTTAAATAAACATGAATATTCATATTAAAGCCACTTAGTGTTTATTAATTGAACAGACCATAGTGGCAGGCATTGGTTTAGGGGCTTGCATCTTAAACCAATTTTAAAATTACTTTGCAGAGAACAGTGCAAAACGTCCACCTTCCATCGTCCCCACCAGAACTTCCAAGTTTGTTTACTTGTTATTTTCTTTAGTCTTGAAGAAGGCACTGTTGCAATGACAAGGAATTCTTTTTCTGTGTTTGTGCCCAGATATTAGAGAACACCCAATTTATAGAAGATACTAAATAGGAGCTCTGTACCTGTAACGAAGCCTGCTGTTTGCAGAGAGCCTGCTCCAGGGCACACAAGTGTTGACTCAAAGAGAGTTGATCCGATTGAATAGCTGATGCTGCTGAAGCATCCACTTGTTGCTTCAGTTGCTCTCCCAGCTCATGGAGAACAAAGAGGGAATCTTTAACTGTGCCCAGTCCTTTGAGGAGGTCCTATAAAAGGTGAAAATATGCCCACTCTGAAGCATGTTTATACTCCGTATCATAAACAGCAATCGGCAAAGGGCTACACATCTAGAAACACACAATTCCTACTGATCATATTATTATGCTAAATAAACTTCACCTGTGGAAAAATGATCATGCACTGAACCCAATTTTTTAAAATGCTATGTTCATATTTTAAACACACATTATATACATATAACCTATGGATATATATAATTACTCTTTTGTTAGTAAAAGCTATGTAGGTTCATTACAGGACCTTGGGGAAATGCAGAAAAGCATACATAAACAAGAAAAAAAAACCATGATCCAAGAGTAGAGCCAATAACTGGAAACATTTTGGCAGTTTTTTTCCTGCCTCTTTATGTAATTCGTATCAAATTGAAAACAAAATGTTGTATTTTTCCATTTTCTATTATTATTATACACACCAGGAATTTGTCAGTGGTATCTTCTATATGTGTGATCATGTTACCGCAAGTACAACAACCTCCTGTGTCAGTAGGGTACAGAACACAGTGATGATTTTGGTGAGCAGGGGGTAAGAGTAGCCTGTATTCCCATTCTTTTCCATGGGATCTCTTTGCCTCCACTTTCTGTGGGACCCTCTTACAGGTTAAAAAATATAAGCCAATGGAAACTCCGTGTTTCTGCTTTCTATCCTATCATTGAGAGATAATAAGTAACTGCTTCTGCTACCTGTTGTTGGTCTCCCACCCAGTCATGCTATGCCTAGGCAGTGACTTCTGTGAGAGAAAGAAGAACAAAGGGCTCTTTACGCTTGACACAGATAACAGACAAGGTGTATGTCAATTCAGGTGTATTGAAAATGACAGTTCTTATATATATAAATTATGTGGATGAAAAAAGCACTGTATTATCTTTATTTTAAAATATCCATCTTTAGCTTTAAAGTGATTATTCAGGTTGAAGATATTAGGATAGGTTAAACTTTTATTTATGTAGTTTTTATAGCTTGCCTAATTCTAATAAACTGATTTGGAAAAGTTTATAAAAAGATCCTTGTAACAAGCTCTTAAAAATAAAGACAAATAAGGACAAACAGTAAGAGCCATGTAATGCTTGAAACAAGAGAAGAGCTGTTCCTTAAACCCTTAAGTAGGTTATTGGCAGCTATAGTGAAAAAGAGAATTATTAAAAAGCCATTAAAAGAAGTATACCAGTAAATTAGGAAAGACTTCTTTCTACCATTAATATCTTAGATGAAACCATTGTGTAGATGCTTACATAGGAGTTAGTGAATGTAAATGGACAACATCTGGAACAGAAGATTTTTTAAAGATAGAACACTATTCCCCATAGGGTCATGTCTTATATTGACCATCCCAGAAAACACAAAGAGCCTCAATCTTTCACATTGACTAAATTCCACTAGCAAAAATGGGAAAACAACTCATTTTAAAAAATAAAACAATGGGAGGAGACCTCTTAGTCTGATACACGTGCACCTGTGTTCTGAAAATCAGGCAGGCTCTTTGATCCTAAGACAATTATTTTTGGGTAACTGTCTCCCATAGAGAGACATACCAAAGCTTACACAAACCAAAAGCTAAACTTGGGCAGTCTAAGAAGGGCATGTGGGGAAAAAAAGATAGCTCCTGAACATACGTTGCAATCTTGAATCCATGTAGCAACTTCATCATCAGCGATGTCCTTGTTTGTGGCTGCCTTCAACAGCTCATTGGTTCGATCCTCCTGCTGCTGAACTGTCGAAGCACACTGTTTGGAGTACTCCTTGTATCTTTGCCAAAGCTGAAGTAGGGCCTTGCTGGAGTGTAGCTGCTCAGAAATCTCTTCCAGCAAGTTATTCCATCTGGAAATAACCAACACTCATGAGCAGATTACCACCTCTCACCAAATGTTGATAAGTGCTATTTTATTTTTCATGATCCTGGTTCACGTGAATATAGACATACTCATTTCTAGTTAACATAATAAAAATTAATGTTTCATATTCATAGTTTCAGGGTAGGTAATGAGGATGATGGCAATCTTTGGGTGTACAGTACTTCTAATTCTTTCTAAATCTCTTCACTACATTTATTTATCCTTAAATTCATGTTGTGAAAGAGAAGTTTAAAGGAATAGAATCTATGTAGCTCAAATTCAAAATGTCATTAAGTTTTAATTATATCATTATTTATAATAAGGCTGTGATATAAATAGTGTGTAAAGTTAACATACTCCATACCTCATGTTGACTTCTTTCAGTGTATTGGTAAGAGTTTCTGTAACAGGTGGGTGACACTCTTTTAATAATTGGTTGGTGATAGAGCCAAATTTCTGTAAGCTCCTTTCCTGTTTTTCCAGATCGTCTTGGAGATTCTGCCCAAAGAAAAAGACCCACAGATGACATAACAGGATCTAAATTCTAATAAGCAAGTTTAAAAGGAATTTGTATATGTTTTCATAAATATGTACATACACATGTATAAACCAGGCATGACTTAGCACCAGTGCTTTATCAGCTTTCTTTAGATAATCATTTATTCTCTTTTTTAGGATTTTGTTATTTTGGCTATGAGAAGAGGTTCTTAGCAATGAAGGCTTCTTCTATTGGCATTTGCATTTTGCTGAAAAAGCTCACATAGGGTGCCCTTGTCCATTGCCTGGTAGGAAGCTGCCAGAGATGGTAAATTCCTCTTCAAAGGGTTTAATTGTGTAATGTCCTTGTCCTTGGTTCAGAGGCCTCACCTCCTTGTACTTTCTTGTTTCTGGCCTGTGAGCAGCCCTCCTGCTCTTGTTGTGTCCTGACTTGCCCAGACATATCCAAACATGCCTTGTGCTGTAACACAGGAACCACTCCTACCCCCTCTCTCCCTTGAGAATCGCATATTTACCCTAATTGGAAAAGTTTAAGTCTTAGCCAACTGGGGTCAGTTTAGATTGTGCGGTCCAACCCTAGCCAACAGGGGAAGAATGCAGGGATAGGGACTGCGTTAGGGATAAAAACTCCTTCTCTCCTTCAGTGGCCAGAAGCGTAAGTGGCACCCTCCTGCAGAAGTAAATTTGCCTTGCTGAGAAATCCTTTAAGTGCTCATTTTCCTTGCTACCCCAAGCTCTCGTTTCCAACAAAGCCATGGCAATGGTGTATGTAATGTGCTATATGCCAAACTGTGGATCTCTTTGACACTCAAAGCCAAAGCCAGGTCTCTATTTTATTACATACCTAGAGTGCTTCTACCACAAACTCCCAAAGATGAAGACTCTAACAAGGCGCAGCTTTGCCAAGCTTTGTCTCTGGGTGTTCTTCCTTGCCAAGAATTATTTTTAACTTAAAAAAATGATTTTCAATTGATAAATAATAATTGTATGTATTTGTAGGGTACTATATGATGTTTTGATATATGTTTACATTGTGGAATGAATAAATTAAGCCAATTAACATATAATTACCTCACATACTTATCCATTTTTGTCTAGCAAAGTTGAACTCATAGAAGTAGAGAGTAGAATGGTAGTTACCAGGACATGGGATAAGGGATTAGATGGGGAAAAGAAAGATGTTGATCAAAAGGAATATAGTTTCAGCTAGACAGGAGGGATAAGCTTTAGTGATCCACTGTACAGAATGGAGACTATAATTAATAATATTGCATTGTATATGTCAAGATTGCTTAAAGCAAAGAATATTTATCAGACAGGTTTGGCATCGTCTACCAAGCCTATCTAAATAGGCTTCTACCAAGGACCAGTAAAGGAACTGAAAGAAAGTTGTTTCTCTGGAAATAGTGCTGAAATGACAGACTCAGTTCTTCATAAAACTCCACAGGTGAAGTAGGCTACAAAACTCGAGTACAATTTAATGCCAATATCTGATTACCCTCAAATGAAAACAGTCAAGGAAAAGACCCTTAATCCTTTCATGCCTTAAGACAGCTCTTGCAAGTATTAAACATAACATATATTAAACTAAAAAGCATTTCTAACCTCCTCAAAGTTATAAGATGTGCTTTTAAATTTACTATCCTCAAAAGAAGTTTTAGGGATCCTTAGTAACAACAATTTAAGGGTTAAGAAATTATATAGACAAATTTGTCCTTCCTCTCTCCCACCCTACCCTAAAAAAGATATTTCCTTAAGAAAGTCAGCCGGGCATGATGGCTCACGCCTGTAATCCCAGCACTTTGGGAGGCCGAGGTGTGTGGATCATGAGGTCAGGAGTTCAAGACCAGCCTGGCCAAGATGGTGAAACTCCGTCTCTACTAAAAATACAAAAATTAGCCAGGCATGGAGGCACATGCCGTAATCCCAGCTACTCAGGAGGCTGAGGCAGAGAATTGCTTAAACCTGGGAGGCGGAGGTTGCAGTGAGCCGAGATAACACCACTGCACTCCAGTCAGGGCAAGAGAGTGAGACTCTGTCTCTAAAAAGAAGGAGGGGAGGGGGAGGGAAGGAGAGGGAAGGAGAGGGGAAGGGAGGGGAGGGGAGGGGAGAAGAGGGGAGGAGAGGAAGGCAGGCTGCATCTGAGGTCAGCAACATAGAAGCTTTGATTGGCTGGCCAGGGAGGTGGACTAGGTATTAGCAGGGCACATGCTGGTCTCTTGTTGGCCTGCCATCCCTTAGGGGCCTGCTCTGCCCTGCCCATCCCATAGTCTGTGTTCTTTAGCCAAGAAGAAAGAGCAGTGACAGGTGAGAGTGGCCCGGTGCACAGGAGAGTGGGGGCAGCAGCAATTTGAGGGTGGTGACCTGAGACAGGAGAGAGTGCTATGTTGAAGACAAACATCAGGGATATCATTTTAGATGGACGCAATGACAAAGGACCCACAGGAAACCAAGCAGTAAGTGCTAGAAAGGAAGATTCTGTGGACACGCTGGGTAGACCACTGATATTTTACTGAATGGAAGCAACTGAATGGTTTAAACATTTACCACTTTTGCCATTTTTCTCTTTGTTTTCTTTCGAACATTCCTTAGAATATGTTTGGAGGTGCAGGATAAGAAGAGAAAGGGAAGACAAAAGGCAGTGACAATGAATCAAGGAGGTTCAGTTGGGCATAAAATCATTGTATAAAAGACAATGTGAATATTTTTTACAACAGGATCTTGGAAACCATTTAGTTATATACCAGCTAACACAGAATTTGGCACACACAGGCAAGTTTGCTTAAGTAACAATACACAGGTAAAATTAATTTTGAAGATCTTAAAGAAATAATTCAATGTAAACAACATATGGCAATATTTCAGGATGATGTCTCCATTTGATAATTTTTCAGTTTTCTAAAATTAAAATGAACGTTAAGGAAGTGTTAAATTAATTCCTTACCTGAAGATTGTCCACCTGAACTTGCACAGCTTCTAAGGAGCCAGTCAGCAGACGGAATCGGGAAAGAGAGTATCTGGCCTCCATAAGGTAACTGTTTATCTTGTCAAAGGCCACTTTGTGATTACTCCATTGGTCAAGCACTGATTTCAGCAGTATCTTTAATTGTCCAACCTTTTGAAAAAGACAAACATTGCTTATAATTTCATAATATCTAGAATGATGGAATATATATTCAATTGATGGGAAAATATTAATGTCTAAGAACTTCATCAGGGTTTCAGGTATCATAAACAAACAAAACTAAAAAGAAAAAGATTTAAAAGGTAAAATGTATCAACTTTGAAATTTATGCCTTCCACACTTTAAACACTTAGTTCTAAGTGGAAATGCTTAAAAGGGTAACTGATATATATATATATATATATCAGTATATATATATCTATATCAGTATATAGATATATATATACATTTTTAAGTTATAAGAGGTTGACACTTTTAATAAAACAGTTTAAGAATTGTATTAAATGAGTGTTTCAAATGCATTAACTCATTTAATCCTCACAACACCTTATGAGATAGGTATAATCATTATCCCCATTTTATAGATGAGAAAACTGAGACACTAAGAGGTAATGAAAATTACCCAAGATTATACTGTTAGAATGTGAGAGATTTCAATTTGAATCCAGGTAGTCAGGTCCCAGAAAGTGAAATCTATCTATAGCTATAACAATACCCATATCAATCTCACATGTGCGTAAACACACACACACACTCAGATAAATATCTTAAGACAAAACATCTAAGATATTCCTTCCTTATAATTATTTATCTCTATCAGAAAAGTGTTCAGTTTGGTCTTTATCACTTAGATACAGACATCTATCCGCTTTGTATATCCTTTCCCAGGCTGGAGACAGATGTTTGAGAATGATCTATCACCATGGGAACGGATGAGATCATTAAGAGAGTAATGTTTAAAATAAAGGATTATTCTAGAAAACACCAGAAACTAGACTTAAAAAAAAAAAAAAGAGGATAACGAAGTGGACTTAAAAGTACAAAGAAATAATGTATAGATTTGATTATTTCCTCCTTTACTTTAGGAAAACCAAAACCCAGAGTTTGGACAGAGCTGGCAAACACGGCCCTGGAGCTGGCTTTCTGCGAGCAATATTACCATGTGATCTAAATTCGCCCAGGTTTGGCTGAGCTCTTGCAGCGTGCTCATGACAACGCCAGAGACGTCTTCTTTCTTGTTCTGAATCAAAGCAAGCCCATTCTGCTCAATTTTCTCTACTTCTTTTTCTTTTGCTTTAATCAAATCTTCCAGATCCTGAAAGATTTAAAAAATAGTCACTTTAAATTGTTCTATTACGGAACTCTGGGGTGCACTGAAATTGGGTCATTATAGTTTCCTGTCCTAAAAACCTTTTACTAATCCAAAAAGTTTCTCTTTCAGAAGAGGCACTCCACAGAAGTACTTCTTCCTACACTCAAATGCAAAAAAAAGTCCTCTTTTTACACACGGCAAATTAGCATAACTTTAAAAAAGTAAAATTTGATATTCTACCAGATAAGGAAATGGTACTACGTAATTTTCTCAAGAGGCTGTGAGGAAAGAAATACATGTCAGAAACTGTAATATTATTTGTATTATTAAGTTCATATATGTTGGTATTCAAAAAGTTACGCTGCCTACCCCGTAGGAAGAAATGTGATAGAATGTGTATTCTGGGCCCTAGTATCTGAGATTTAGTCACATTTCCGCTACTATAAAGCTGAGTCACTTTGGGTAGGTGAGAAATTTCTACTGGGTCTCAGTTTCTTCAGATGGGAAATCAGAAGACTGACTTCAGATGGGAAAAGATCATCTGTATGATCCTCTCTCTCTAAAATACCCTGAATTCTATGTGATTCTGAAAGGCTTCAGGCTCCTTTGATGAATCAACTCCTCATTTTCTTTGGGATATGCATTCATAATTGTCAGTATAAAATGTTCAAGAATGAAAGGCAAAATGAAGAAAAGATCTGGAGCTCATACTGAACCTGTATCATAACCCTAATTTCTATTTTAATGCCATCTGAAAATTTGAGAAGCTCAGTGAAGCAGGCTGAGACTGCTATCAACATTTTATAAATAAATAAATTGAAGATCAAGTCATCTGACCCGTCTTGGGTAAAAGAGCTGGTGAGGGATAGAGTGGGGATTAGAACCCAGTCTTTGGAGCCTATGGACTCCCAGCCTGATGCCAGAAGGGAGTCAGCTGAACCTCAAACTGTGGAGGGAATATAAATCCCATGTTGGGGTGACATGAAAAGCCAGGCATTAAGGCATGGTTACAGTCCCATATTCAGAAGTATACCCTCAGAACTAAAAATAGATTTGCAGTTCTTGGAGATTCGAATGGAAAAACTTCCCAAATACTTTAACTTTGGATAACACCTCAATTGTATAAAAAATATTTTCACCTCTCTCATGATCCATACATGAGTAATAAGATTGAAATTGGATAGTGCTGCTCATAAGGTGTTAGTGAGGAGTCCAGTCTCTGTTATACTAATTTCAAATGTCATGCCTCTTTAAAAATAATTTTTGCCTCTTTTATTTCTGTTTCTATTATGGTTCAACTTGTTAATCTCTCTCTACCTCATTTTAAAAATAGTAATAATAAGACATTTTCTGCTTACTCCAAGGGGATAAAATTAGGTAAATATATATAAAATATATTTTAAGCTGTCAAAAAGTAGCTAAATGTAAGATATTATTACGTTTAGCCATTTGGCAATGTGCCATGTTTCAGTGCAAATTTATTTATTTTTCTCTATTGAATTATCATGAAGCTATTTTTGTTTTGGTTAATTAGACACGCATTTGGCAGCTTAAAGTGATCATTTTTGTTTTTCATATTGTTCTCTTATTTCCACTTTATAATTTTGTCACTATTTTGACAGCTTTGATAATTACCAGAGAATAAATATAGTGATTACTGGGGTTAGAGGTCCTTTGTGTAGTATAGAAAATATCATTAATTTACTATTTAGAACTTTCCTATTTCTGTAAAGAGATTAAAAGACCAGAAACAATCTTTCCAATATGTCTTTAATATGATTCTAAAATTCAACCATTAGAAATTGAGTTTATCCTCATTTTTCTATGATGTTAACTTTTTCTCAGTGAGGAATATTAAATGAATGTTCCATTGCTTAGAAACTATTTCTAAAATGCCCTGCACATGTATGTTTGCAGAAGAGCAAAACCCATGAGGGAAACAGGGCTGAAATATATATTTTATAAAAAATAAAGGTGTGTTTCCCTTGCTTTCAATAATAATTAAAAGATGATTCTGTTTCTGATCAAAAAAGGAAAAGGCCAAACCTACCATTTTTAAAAACAATAAAACATTCTTAACTTCGATTAATTCATAAATATCAGTTTTATGTTGGTTTAAATTAATAAATCACCTATAAAAGACTGGGAAAATACTCAAGATTTTTAAAACAAAATAAAGCTGGAATCCAGTCACCAATTTAAGTACACTGGCTTGAATTTCACACTTTGGTCCAAAAACCAATTTCTCAAAAATGACAATTGTATCAAGACTTGTAGTATAGCCAAATAGAACCTTCCAGTTAGGCCATTGTGATTTATTTATATGCAATGTCCCAAAATAATTATATGGGCTACTTTCATTCTGTCTTTTGTTTCAAGGAAATGACTTTTCATTTGAAATCATGAATCGGCATCAGTACAAAGTTCTTTAAACCACACTTTAAGCTTTCCCTCCTGACACTGTCTGACCTGACTCTCTGAAAGTCTAAAACTTGGGTCCTACACTTGGTAAAACATGGTCAAGCTGCTGCGATATTTTCCAGATGGTAAGGTGTCTCCCTGTTAAATAGAAGAAAAGAACAGGAAAAGAAACAAAATGCAAAATGGCAGAAAAAGTTATGTTAAAGAGAAGAAAAAAATACTAAGAGAAAAAGTAAAGTATGGAAGAAAAGAAGTGGAAAAAATAAAAGAAAATGCAAATGATATTAATGTAGTATTTCAGTCTTTCAACAGCAAAGTTTATCACAACCATGCAACCAGAAGGCACTCACTTTGCTAATTCGAATACGCAGAATTACCTTTTAAAATCAATGGATATATTTTTACTTAGGAACTCAATGAAAGTTATGACATTTTGTCCTCAAAAGTAAAGAGCTGAAATTCTGGATTACTTGTAGATTTTAGAATGTACGGCCTAAATCAGAAATACCACTGGCCTCTAGAAAATTGGAAATGCAATGAGACTAGCTGATGCATGTTCTTCATCTTCAGTCTTTAAGCACCCATTTTCTGACATGAGGCTTGTTTTTTATTAAATAAAAAAACTATTATTACTTCAAGGTATTCTCTATACGATGTTTTTCTTTATCAATTTTATGCAGTCTCAAAATTGTAATCCATTAGCTGGGGAGCCAGCACTTCGCTTCTTTTTCAGAACTGAAAAGCTTTGATTAAGTGCTTAAGTATACCTCTCTTTATATGTGTCCCAAACAGAAAACACGATTATTGGAAGAGAGATCATTACCAAAGTTCTTTCTTTTTGAAAGCCAAAATAGAAAAACAAGATTTGCAGAGAGAAGCTTTTCTGTAGAATTACTTCACTGTTGAGTTTTCAATTGTTTTTAGGAAACACTATAAGGGAACAGTCATAATCTGTAACATTATATGAATTCATGAATTATTTTCAAAAATCTTATTACTGCATTAACTGCAATAGCTCACTTTTCTTTTGGGTACACAAGACGACCTGTGGAAAGACTTGTGTCCCTGAGTCACTGGAAAACATTTGGAATGTTACTGCTTCACCTGAACTTTCAATCCTCATCCCTCAGAGTAGAACAAGCACACTCTGTGTACCTCTCCATCTGACAAAAAAGGAAGTAACATGGATACTTCCTATTAATTAATAATAGGATATTATTAATAATTAATTAATAGGAAGTCCACTGTGAAGTGCTTGCTCCGAGGAGGTGAACGGGAATCCAGCCAAGCCTCTAGTGCTAACTTCCATTTATAGGACATACAGAGGAGAGAAGAACAAATTAAACAACATCTTAAGGACCTTCATAGGCCAATCCTGAACATGGCGCCCATCAACAGTTTCTGCGACAGGTTATGGTCTTAAAAAAATATTCAAAAGATTTCAGAGATCTAACAAGCAAATGTAGCATATGGATATTGTTTGCATCCTTATTTTGAATAAGTTAATGTATAAAAGATATTTTAAAGACAACCGAGGAAATAGGATTATGCGTTGAACATAAAATAATATTAGAAATTATTAAACTTTTGGTGGTGATAATAATATGGATGCATTAAGAAAACGTCTATTTTTCAAAGATATATATTGTAGTATGTAAGAATAAAGTGACATGATGTCTGGTATTTACTATGATATCTATTTTAGAAAAAGAAATAATTTAGGCAATTTTTTTTTTTTTTTTGGAAACAGGGTCTCACTTTGTCACCCAGGCTGAAGTGCAATGGTGTAAACATGGCTTACTGCAGCCTCGATCTCCTGAATTCAAGCAATCCTCCCACCTCAGCCTCCTGAGTAGCTGGGACTACAGGTGCAAGCACCACCACGTCTGGCTGAATTTTGTAGCTTTTTGTAGAGAGAGGGTTTCACCATGTTGCCCAGACTGCAAATCTTGATAATTATTCAATCTGATGCTCAGTATACAGGGGTCATAGCATTTCTCTCTACTTATGAGTATGTTTGAAAATTTTCATAATTTCAAATTTTTAAAAACAAGTGAAAAAACCTAATGTATTTTTTTTAAAAAACCCTATAAACTCACAAAATCAGCAAAATTTGTTACTAAATGCAACTTTCAAATATTTAAAAAAAAATTTAACTTGCAACTTTCAAGGCCTATAAACATATTAACATTCACCATGAAATTGTGAGATGGTGGATGTTCACCACCTGGACAACTTACCTGACAGTCTTTCAGTGCATTTTGAACAGAAGCCTGATCTCCAATTCGATACTGTTGTTTTAGTCTCTTTTCCTGGGTTTCAAACCATGTTTTCAGACATTGTACATTATTTTCATATTCTGACCAAGATTCCAATAAGCCTTCCAATAGCTGGATCTGAACAAACACAATAAAATGAAATTTGCAACTTTATTTTAATAAAATCAAATCATTGGCAGACTAATTATTCTAGCCAGTATTTTCTCCAAATTAAGAATTCTTAAAATACAGTTCATTGTACATATGATTTAAAACAGGAGTGTCTAATCTTTTGGCTTCCCCTGGGCCACACTGGAAGAAGAAGAATTGTCTTGAGCCACACATAAAATAAACGAACACTAACAATAGCTGATGATCTAAAAAAAAAAAAATTGCAAAAGAATCTCATAATGTTTTAAGAAAGTTTATGGATTTGTGTTGGGCTGCATTCAAAGCCATCCTGGGCCGCATGCAGCCCGCGGGCTGGACAAGCTTGATTTAATAAATGAATTTCATAAAGTATGAATCAATGACTATTATTGGGAAGCAAGAAAGGACTAAAGTCAACTTGAAGCAAAGGCAAAATAAATCAAGAGGCATCTTTAGAAAACTGAAACACCATGAAATATACAAAGAGCAGAGAATGTATAAGAGAAAATCATCAACAGGTTAAAGAAAGTTTAGGGTGATTAACCTTCAGTGGTATTATTGGAAGTGTTCTTTGCCCAGTATAGCCACACTACTTGTGAACCCAGTCTTCCTTACAGAGTGTGCCTGTTCTTGGGGTTTTCATGTAAATCTGGACAGTGGCAAGCCACTGACTTACCTTCTCAGTTACCAGACCTTGCAGAATTTGCCAACTTTTATTCATTGCTCCAAGTTGCTCAGCAAAATCAGTCTTATCACTACGTTTACTTTCCACATCCTGACTGCTGATTTGTAGCACGGACTGGTTCACAAAATCCACCGTCAGCTGTTTACAGTTAATGTCTATCTTAAAACCCTAAAAAAAAGAGGAGAAAATAAGATTATACAATAAATGTCTCATTATTTTTCCAGGAGTTGGAAAGCCTTGAGTAACCTTAATATTAATATTATCACTTCCATAACTCAGCTGAAATGGCACAATTTGTCTGTATTCACACAACCCATTATTTTTAGAAGCCGAATATATATTTGTATACGTTTATATGAACATAAACACAGATATACCTGTGTATGTGTGTGTGTGTGTATATATATATATATATATATATTTAGGTAGAAGATTTAGAACTAGATAAATTATATAACCTCACTATAAAATATTTATAAATTTATTTTTATAATTTCTATAATTCTTTAAGAATAACACAAAATTATTCAAAATCATTCCTAGATATTTCTTCTTATTTCTATAACTGATAATGCATTTTTCTTGCTCTTGAATTCCTATCTGGTCACCACTTAGGAAACATACATTCCAAGACTTCATTACCATAATTTGAATTTTTTAGTTCTTTCAAATAAAAGGGTCTGAAAATATGAAAAGTTAAAAACAAAAAATTTTAATTACCTTATATTTCTGAAGGTATTCATGAATTGCCTTGAAACCTATGGAATTTTTAATATTATCTTCATCCTTCTGAATAACGTTTTCCATTAGAGAAATCCAACTCATGACTTCAGAAATGGCATGGCGGGAAGGCAGTTTATCCATCTGGAGCTGTCCAAGTCAGGGAGAGAACCAGTCCCAAGTGTTAAAATGGAAACCCCAACTTCTGCTAACTTAAAAACCCTACAATAATTCTTAAAAATGTACCAAGAGAGATAACACTCCTTAATAACATTTGGAGATCTTACCCTTTTTGAAAGCTTGAAGTTAAACATCAGGCAAATGCTGAACAACAATAGTCATTTTATGTTCACTTGATATCCAATACTGTAAACATTGTATAAACATTAACTAATTAATCAAAACACCAGAAGAGAATATTATTCTTATTTTATAACTAGTTTTATGAGTTTAAAAAAACTTAACCACAAAACATTCAACAGATGTATTTTATTAATTATCTTGTAAAATCTCTGCATATTATGACTCAGGAATGTTAAAAGAAGAAAGAAAAATACCACACTACAAGCTATCATTTTCTAGAGTTTTTGGCACTCTAATATTTATTCCTAAGAGCATAGCCAATTTCCTCAGTCCTTAGCTGATATACAGTACTTACAATTCGAAATCTTACTTAACATATCACACATTTATGCATATGTGTATTGTGATGATTTGGAGGAACAAAAGCAATCATTTAAAATCTTTGTATGTCAACTTCTGTGTGGTGCTGAAAGATATAGCAATGAACGTGGGTTGGTTCCTGCCCTCTGGGGGCGCACAGCTGTTGCTTAGGAGAGATTAGGCATGTACACAAAACACAGCTATCCTGCCTGAAACACAGTGATGAGTGTCAAAGAGAGATAAAGATAAAATGTTCTGGGATTTCAGGGGAGGTGGGTGTATTTTCAGACAAGAGGATTATTTACATCTACTGAATGCCAGTTGCTCTCCTATACATAAGTTTTTTTTACATATATTATGTTCTAAATCTTCATAACCACTCACTTTATGAGAAAAGTGTATATAACTGTCCACATTTTAGCCGGGAGAAAACAGAGTTTAAACAAAGCCAGACAAACATTCCAATACACATGCCCACACCCACATACACACATTAAAGAAACCCTCAGAGGAAATGCCTTTGGGGCAGGGCTTTGTAGCATAGTTCACTCTTTTTTTTTTTTTTTTTTTGGAGACAGAGTCTTGCTGTCACCCAGGCTGGAGTGCAGTGGCGCGATCTCGGCTCACTCCAGCATCTGCCTCCCCAGTTCAAACAATTCTGCTGCCTCAGCCTCCCGAGTAGCTGGGACTACAGGCGCACACCGCCATGCCAGGCTAATTTTTTGTATTTTAGTAGAGATGGGGTTTCACCGCGTTGCCCAGGCTGGTCTCGAACTCCTGAGCTCAGGCAATCCACCGTCCTCAGCCTCCCAAAGTGCTAGGATTACAGGTGTGAGCCACTGCGCCCGGCCTGAGTTCACTCTTAATACAATGGGAGAGAGAAGAGGCCAGGTGTCTGGGACAAAGGCGATTTAAATTTGTGAGCAAAAGCAAATTAATGTATTTTTCCATGTCAAATAGCTTAAATCAGTTATTTCCCACGAAAGCAATCCTTCTTTCTGTACCTGGTGGAGCTTCTCCTGGACGGCTGGGATATTGGTTAGCAGGTCAGTCCACTGGCTATCAATGTGTGACAGCTCAGAGCGCAGCGTGGCTGTGTCCACCTTTTTTAGTCGAAGGAGCTGATTTCCAGTACTCAGAACAGATGATTTCAGGGAAGATTGGGCATCCACTTCTTTAGAAAACTCCTGAAACAAGTAACGATGTTCAAAGTAGGGTTAAATAGCCAGACCATTCATTAAAAGGAAAGCGATCAATTTAGTGCATGAAACACTTTCCTTTACATCCTGGAGGGGGTTATGCTGAACACTCAAAGAAAATGAAAGCAGTACACCCTTGCCCTCGAATGAAAGCAAACTACGAAGCCCCTACTTGAGAACTACTTGGAAGAGGCAATGTTGAGTCATTGAGCGCTATTACTTTGCATAATTATGGAACATACATAGTCAACATGAATATATTCTCTATAGCTTAGTTTATTAAGTATATCCACTGACGGTTGACTTCCTTTCTTTCCTTTTCTTTTTTTCTTTTTAGATGGAGTCGCTCGCTCTGTTGCCCAGGCTGGAGTGCAGTGGCGCAATCTCAGCTCGCTGCAATCTCTGCCTCCCGGGTTCAAGTGATTCTCCTGTCTCAGCCTCCTGAGTAGCTGGGATTATAGGCACGCACCACCACATCCAGCTAATATTTGTATTTTTAGTAAAGACAGGGTTTCACCATGTTGGTCAGGCTGGTCCAAACTCCTGACCTTGTGATCTGACTGCCTTGGCCTCCCAAAGTGCTGGGATTACAGGCGTGAGCCACCGCACCCAGCCTGACTTCTTTTCTACTAGTGTATGGATCAGGCCTAACTTATAGGCCTGAATCAAATGCCTTAGATTCTTAGACTTACCAGGAAAGCATTTAGATGATCACGGACCATTTCCAGCTCTTGTGGGACTGTCACAGATTGCTGAGTCCAAAATTCTAGCCTGTCTTTTGCAGATTGTAACCAGTGAATTAGATCTGCAGATTCACTTTGATATCTGTAAGTATATTATGGAGTCTATTAAGTAAACATTTCATCCCTATCTTCTGCTCACCTATGTTACTCACCAATGCCAACAGTTTTAAAACAAGAGGTCTGAAGATTTAGAAGAAAAATGCATGAGGTTGGCACTCTGAAATTTTCTTAATATTGATACCTTTATCAAGCCTGTCTCTCTGGGTTTCCGCTTGCCTGTCTTTAAGCTGGGTATAAAAATATCTTCCCCCTACTCTTTCACATTGATGCTACTTAGAAAATATTAGATGATGGTTACAAAAAGGCCTTTGAAATAAAGGCGGCTTAGACACAGACTATGTCATTATGTAAAAATCAACCCTCCACCCTGCTGAATGCTTCCCATTGTCCTTGAGAAGCTTCTGCTTCTCAATCCACGTTTTCTCTTCATTTCCCTCTCAGGCTTTACTGTGGTATCTCAGACACAGTGATTAGGCAAGGGAGGGTGAAACTCAAAGGTAAGGTGCCTTATGCACCTGCCTCCCTGTTCACTTTTAATTATATGTTTACATGAGTATACAAGAATCCAAGTGGCGACTTTCTACTTTTTTTTTTTGAGACGGAGTTTCACTTTTGTTGCCTAGGCTAGAGTGCAATGGCGCGATCTTGGCTCACCGCAACCTCCCCTTCCCGGGTTCAAGGGATTCTCCTGCCTCAGCCTCCTGAGTAGCTGGGATTACAGGCATGCACCACCACGTCTGGCTAATTTTGTATTTTTAGTAGACATGGAGTTTCTCCATGTTGGTCAGGCTGGTCTCGAACTCCTGACCTCAGGAGATATGCCCGCCTCAGCCTCCCAAAGTGTTGGGATTACAGGCGTGAGCCACTGCGCCTGGCCTCTGCTTATCTTTATTTTCCAAACTATACAATAAGTTCCTAGAAGAGCCATGTCACTTTCAAGTGAACATCTACTTGCCTTATTTATTTATTTATTTATTTATTTATTTATTTATTTATTTTTGAGACAGAGTCTCTCTCTATTGCCCAGGCTAGAGTACAGTAGCATGATCATGGCTCACTGCAGCCTCAACCTCCCAGGCTGAAGCAATCCTCCCACTTCAGCCTCTCCAATAGCAGGAACCACAGGCATGTGCCACCATACCTAGTCCTTTTTAAATTTTTTTGTAGAGGTTGGGGTCTTACTATGTTGCCCAGGCTGGTCTTGAACTCCTGGCCTCAAGTAATCCTCCTGTATTGGCCTCCCCAAGTAATGAGATTACAGGTTTGAGCCATCATCCCCCACCCCCACTAGCCTTATTAATACAATGCAGCACTTATCTAAAAATATACAAAACAGTCATTGTATTACCTGGTCCAGTGTTTCAATATTGTTTCCAATCTGTGAAGTTCCTTAGACACTTTATTGGTGTTATTTAGCCAGCGCTCTCCAAGTTGATTTAGTTGGCTTTCTAGATCTGAGCAGCTGATGGATATCAGAAGTCGTTTCCCATCATCTAATACTTGATATAATTTGGGCTGGTATTCATTAAGGCTAGATTTTAAATGCTAAAATCATTGAAATTATTGAGTTAAAAGTTTGGATATGCAATTTTTGTCTTTAAGAATTATAATTTCTCTGGTACCTACAATGTTCCCATTATCTGTTATTCAAACTTAAACTATACTCACTCAAGTAACATTGAAAACTTTAAGACGTTTCATCTATATTTAAGTATAGACAGTCTCCTTTTGTTATTATTATTTTTTTTTTGGTAGTGACTTTAGGTGGATTTAAAACTGTCAAATTATCATTATTGCAAGAATTGTGTGGCATCAGCATAAACTACAGAAAATGCTTGGTGGAGGCTGAATTTTCAAAAAGAGCTCTCATTAAAAAAAAGAAAAAAGAAAGACTTTTAATAATGTCCAACTATAAATAACAGAAACATTATCTCCTTTCAATGTCCATAACTTGAAAGAAAAGTAAAAGTACTAATAAAATAATTGATCACAAGTCTGTTTACATTCTGTTAAAACTATTGGTAAGTTTCTAAAGGCAATGTGGCGGCTTGTAACACCAACCTGGTAGAGTGTTATGCGGTCAATAAGCCTGTCCTCATTCTCCTCCACCAGACCCACGCTTGGGATGCTGCTTTCCACCACCTCCAGCTGTCTGCTGAGCTCCTGCTGGTCTTCATCCAGATGGGACCACGTCTAGAAACACAACATTAGTCTGTGAGCTAAAAAAAACCCTCATTAGGGAAAGACATTCTTCCTTGGGTGCAAAATAGGTGCTTGACAGTTTCTCCTTAAAGTTATATCAGAGAAGTTTGCGTTGGGGCTTGCTTTGGGAAGCAAAAGATGGCTTTAAAGCAAGTAATCAAATGGTGACCCTTGAAAGCATTGTGAATGGGCTCTGGAATCTGCCACTAAGCCCCTTTATGACTGTGAGTAAGCTACTAAACTCTGTACCTCTTTTCAATATATTACAATGGGGATAATAATAGCTATCTTCTCCGTCATGAGGATTAAATGGAATAATGTATGCAGTGTACCTTCTATTGGATATGCACTTTTTTTTTTTTTTTTTTTTTTAGATAGGCTCTCACTCTGTTGCCCAGGCTGGAGTACAGTGGCACAATCACAGATCACTGCAGACTCAAACTCATGGGCTCAAGGGATCCTCCTGCTTCATCCTCCCAAGTAGTTGGGACCACAGGTGCATTCCACCACACCAGGCTAATTAAAAAAAATTTCTTTTTGTAGAGACAGGGGGTCTCACTATGTTGTCCAGGCTGGTCTCAAACTCCTGGCATCAAAAGATCCTCCTGCTTCAGCCTTCCAAAATGCTGGGATTACAGGCATGAGCCACCACATCTAGCCCAGGCATGCATGGCTTTATTCTTTACCACAGTAAGGATTTAAGTCAAAAGGATGAGGATGTTTGCCTTTCATGTAACGAGTAAACAAAACAATTACATTTGCATATGAAACAGATATCTATAAATATGAATATATAGTTTATATATTCTGTTAAAGAAAAATACCACATCGCCTATTCCTAAGTTCAGACTTTTATTTAAAACTGGAAAACGCTTTTTAAAAGATCACTGAAGTCTTTTCCAATAATTTACACCGTGGGTCAGCAGTTTCTCAGTGTGAGTATGCTCACTTTACTGTGCAGTTGGAGTGGCAACAGGGCACAGTAGTAGAAACCCATGCTTTTTAAATACACTTACCAAATATCTGTTGCCTGGGACTTTCAATGCCTAGGGACCTGGGAGTAAATAAAACAGACACAAACCCAGGCCTTCTAGTGAGGAGAGACAGGCAATCAATAATAAACAATAAACCAAAAACAAACAATAAGTTGTATGGTATAATAGAGTTCTTGTGCTGTGGAAGAATAAAACAGAACTGGGTAGGAGTGGGAGGGAGTGCCCAGGTGTGTGCCTGGTGGGGCTACAATTTAAATGGTGTCGTCAGGTAAGTTTCATGGAGAAACACACATTTCAGGTTGTGAAGTCAGACAGATGAAGGTGTGATCTCTGACTCTGCCACCAATTAACCACGTGTCTTGGCAAGCAGTTGCTCCCAGACTCACTGCTGAAACAGGGATTCAAAATTCTATCTCAAAGGGTTACGATAAAGATGAGATGGATTCATGTAAATGTAAGAAGTCTTGCCAGGGACCTGACATGTCAATAAAGCGTAACTATTATTACAGAGATTTCAAACGTTAAAGGTAGATGTCTCTTTAAAATATAGGGAATTCCACATCAGGGAATTCCACATCTGGGATTTGGGGGTTAGCTAGCTATGAAAATGTTGGCCCAGGGAAAATCCCATTTAGAAAAAATGCAAATACGACCTGCAGGCAACCCAGTTAAGATCGGTAATATTGTGGGAGTGGGTGGGGAAGCCAACAAAAGGGAGAGAGATTATAATCTCTAAAACTTCCAAGGGAAAGAGGAAGAATGAGAAAGCAGGAATAGTTTAGAGCAACTGATACAGTTACTGAAGAAAGAAAGGAGGGGACTGTTACATCAATAATGTCCTACATTTCCACGGGGTTCTATAGCTTGCCAGTAGCCACCACTGAGCACCTATTCTGTTCCAAGAGCAACCGCATTTGGGACAGAAAAAGTATTTCCACATTTTTCTTTCTTTCTTTTTTTTTGAGACAGAGTTTCACTCCTGTTGCCCAGGCTGGAGTGCAATGGTATGACCTTGGCTCACTGCAACCTCTGCCTCCCAGTTCAAGCGATTCTCCTGCCTCAGCCTCCCAAGTAGCTGAGATTACAGGCACCCACCACGACATCCAGCTAATTTTTTGTATTTTTAGTAGAGATGGGGTTTCAACATGTTGGTTTGTTTCACCATGTTGGCCAGGCTGGTCTCGAACTCCTGACCTCAAGTGATCCACCTGCCTCAGCCTCCCAAAGTGCTGGGATTACAGGTGTGAGCCACTGCACCTGACCTAGTTCTACATTTTTTATACTCTTAAGTAAGCTATCAGTCTGAATATCAAAACCCCAAATATCTTCATGCATAGTCTGAAGTCTGTATCTATCTTACTTTCAATATGGCACAGCAGATAGCCAAATGTACACAGAAAACACAGGGGGAACAAGCAACACAGAACCACAGGAAAAGTGCAGTCGTGAGCCCAAGAGCACAGCTAGTTCTGAGGTTACGTGAGGCAAACTGCATGGATAGATACGTCTTGCACTAAAGGTCTATTTTGCAGCAGGAAGTTTGTAGCATGGAAGACATGACATCAATGGTCTCACCTCTAGAATGTACTCCAGCTCCACACCCCTCTTGTGAGCCTGTTTCAGTACAGCAGAAGCCTGAGCCATCAGCTCTGTATGGAACTGGGTTTCCTTTTGGACTGCAAAGCTGATTATCTTTCTGAAGAGTGTTTCAGTCAAGATCATATGAGATTCCAGGCCCTGAAAGTATTCCTGCAATTTTTCAGGGAGAAAGAAGTCAGCAACTCATTCATATATTACGTTAGAATCAAAATTGGTTTAGGGCCGGGTGCAGTGGCTCACGCCTGTAATCCCAACAGTTGCGGAGGCTGAAGTGGGTGGATTACCTGAGGTCAAGAGCTCAAGACCAGCCTGGCCAACGTGGTGGAATCCGTTTCTACTAAAAATACAAAAATTAGCCGGGCATGGTGGCGTGTGCCTGTAATCCCAGCTACTCAGGAGGCTGAGGCACAAGAATCACTTGAACCTGGGAGGCTGAGGTGGCAGTGAGCCGAGATCGTGCCACTGCACTCCAGCCTGGGTGGAGAGGAGTTCACACCAACCCAGCCCTGGAGGTGAGTAGACAGCTCTGCATTTCTAGAGAACGAGGAGTGAGCGAGGAGTCCTTGACCAGGATAAGGGAGGGCAGAGGGAGCAACTAGGACCAGGTGGACAAATGGGCAAAAAGGAAACACAGGGAAAGGTAGAGGTAAGAATGAAGGTGGGCTCCTTTGAAGAGAGGCTCTGAGTTTTCCTTTGCCAAGACAGTTGGAGCTCTGGTTGGAGGCTCCGTCTCAAAACAAACAAACAAACAAACAACAAAAAACATTGCTTTCCTTCCTCCATGGCTGGGCTTGGGCTCTACTTTCTGAACTTCTAAGACGTTTGTGTGCTCATTCCATGTTGTCAAGCATAGCTTTATATGCACTGATTGATATTGTAGATTTGCTTTCCTTGTATTATACCTACACATAACAGGACCATAGGCCTTGCGCCATCCTACAAATGCTTTTGAAATGTTACCGTTTGTGTATAATAGACCCTGGAGGATGGAGATCGAGCTTATCCCATTTCCTGTTCCCAGTACCATGATAAAATGGAAGAACTGGCAACTGATAATGACAATTAACATTAATTATGTGCTTACTGTTTGCTAGGCACTCCATAAATACTTTATCTGACTAATCTCATCCTCCTAACAACTCTGTAACTCTATGAGATAGGCAGTCTTGTTTCCAGTTTTACAAATGAGAACACTGAGCCCTCCCCAGTCTATGTAGCTTGCCCAAGGTCACATAGCTAGTCACGGCAGAGCTTGGGGTTCAAATCCAAGGGCAGTGTGGCTTTATCTGTGCTTCTCACCAGCACTGCAGAACTCTCCCACAGAAAATGGGCTGGTCAGTAGAAGCTAGAATCATTATTTTTAACCAACAATTACCAAATCACAGAGTCCTAAAGTTGGAGGAGACTTTGAAGTTCATCTAGCCCAACATGCAATGAAAGCTGAGATTCCTTTTACAAGCCCATCTCCCCTGAAAGCCTTGGCTGGACTTCTCATGGCCAGAAGGGCTGTCTGCTCAATGGCAGCTTACTCCTTTTATAGTTCTTTTTCTATTGAGGTTTATTTCCCTGTTATTTATACTCATTGATCCTAGTTTCCCCTCTGGAATAACTCAGAATGATCTTTTATTGCTATGGTCAACAATTTGAGAAACACCAGCTGTGAACTTTAAAGCAATGTTTTCAAAGCCAAATGATAAGGCTTTAATAAATCATGAAGCTTTGGACAAAAACGTCTGGGAAAAAATAGGAAGAACAATTTGAAAAAGACAAAAAAAATCCACCTTTGCAAGCCACCACAGAGCTACACAATCGTAGAAGATTTAAACTTCCATAACCCAATGGGATTTTTTTAGTTTCCCTACAGGAAATTCCCATAGTCTAGAAGGCTGGGTTTCCGGACTGGCAAAATTGCTTTCCGTAATTATTGCCAATAATGCAAGAGCTGTGTGTGTGTGTGTGTGTGTGTGTGTGTGTGTGTGTGTGTGAGTGAAATAGGCATTCTTCTACCATGGAGTAGTGTCCAGCCTGAGCTTGGCTGTGGCATACAACGATGGAGTGATTTCAGGCCTCCCAAGTTTGATCACATAGTAAACGGCCTTGCTGTTCCCAGGAAGAAAGTCTGAGGTCTACAGCAACTAGAGGAGCATATGTGTAAGGGTCAGAGGATCTAAACAATGCATGTAAAAGACACCAACCCAACCCTGGAGCTGAGTAGTCTGCATTTGTAGAGGAGAGCAAGGAGTGAGCGAGGAGTCCTTGACCAGGACAAGGGAGGGCAGAGAGAGCAACTGGGACTAGGTGGACAAATGGGCAAAAAGGAAACACAGGGAAAGGTGGAGTTAAGAATGAAGGTGGGCTCCTTTGAAGAGAGGCTCTGAGTTTTCCTTTTATTTTAGCTCATCTAGAGAGAAAGCCTGGCTAATACTAGTGAGGAACTGATCGGTAAAATTACAGGTAAGTTGATTTTCTTTTTTAACTTACAACATTATAGAAACATATCCCCTATAATTTCTCTGTGCTACTGAAAGCCAGTGGGTTTGAATATACATTTTTTGACCATTTTAAAGAATAACTTATACAAGTAAGAACTCATAAGACTGAGAATATTAGGTTTTACTAAATATACATCACGGTTTGAGAGCATGCTTTCCAATTACATTTTCTCTCTCTCTCTCGCTCTTTTTTGTCATGTACCTTATGTTTGTCAAGTAATTGCTGGATTTCCTCTTTGGAAGACACGATGATTTTCTGGTCTCCTGCCATCTTCTCCTGACCAGTTTCTAGCAGGTCAGCCAGATCTTGTAGGGCCCTCTCATACTGGCTCTTGAGTGTAAGGTTCTGGTTCAGACCACTCCTCCGGGAGCCAATGGTCATCATCAGCTCATCATACATGTCCTAAGAAGCAGAGACCACAAGACTCACTCTCAATTCATATTCTTGCAACTCTCTAAAAGCATATGAACTATGAACGTACTAAGCCCAAGACCCAGCCAAGAAAATAACTTCAGGGATGTGCCCTGTGGAAATGCTCTGCCTGCAGGCTGTCTGCTTGTCTTTCCTATGAGCCTTACTTTGAAAACATGTTTCACAAAAAAAATGACCTTTGGACCTTTATTCTCAGGCCTATGATATTGGTTGTGACTTTACAGTGTCTTGATACCTGGTGGTTCAAGTTCTTTCATTAATCTTATTTGGTATTCTTATCTTGTTGTTTTAAATTTTATTTTATTTCTAACTGACAATAAAGCACAATGGAGAAACTGAAAAAAAAAACTGAATTCATAATAAGTATGAAGTCACTGAGTGAAAGGATAAAATAAATATTCAATAAATAATGTGGAAACAACTCAACTCTTTGAAAAAAAATAAAGTCTTATGCCACGTATCAAAATGCAATTTAGATTGATTACAAAATAAAAATTTAATAAGTTAAAATATGAAAGGAAATAAAGATGTGTATATAAAAAATAAGCTTAATATTTTAAGATTTTAAAGGACATGTAAGAGTGTTTCCTAGAAATGATATATGAGGTAGATTTGACAACCGTTTTCTCAGGATATCAATAGTTTATGATGAGATGTGGGGTAAAACTGTTGAAAAACTGTCCATGTGGCTGAGGGACATGTCACAGAAAATGCAATTCCCATTTTTATAGTGTTCTTAACATTCATATAATTTCAGAGCAGTTGAATATAATATCCTTAACATTTGCCTGCTAAATAACAATCATATTTGGGACTATCCCTCAAACAAAGAGCTAGAGAAATAGGGGAGTTTAATGTGAGCAGAAAGAGTTTCAAACTTAAGAAGGCAATATTTTTGCCAAATGTGGTGGAGTAAATAACTATTTAAACTGGAAAGACATTTTAGGAGATGATGACACACCAAACACAAAATTTATTTGAGGCATATGGACCTGATTAACATATCACATTAAGGTTTAGCAGGCCAAAATGGTTCAATCTGGAAGAGTTCAATTTTAATGCCTATTTACGGCAATGACATTTGACTCTTACACCTGATGCTTAAGTGCTGTCGGAAAACTGTCAAAAAAAGTACAAAGTCGGGGAGGTGGGCTTATGACATTATGAAAGGTTAGATAAAGGATAGATACAGTTAAAATAAAAATGTTCTTTTGTTTATAATGTCTATTTTATTTTCTCAAAGAAAGAACTCACAACCCTGTACTGGACTGAGGTTACTAATTCTCAATAGTTATGCACACAGAGAAAATCTAACGTGTGTGTCTGTGTGACTGTACACAATTGTACACAATCTCTTCTTGATCGAACATAACTGCATTGCCTAGCTGATGCTAAATTTTGTTGGTCTAATATCCAAGGATCTTCTTCCTTTCCCAATATTAGATTCTTGCCTACATGTCATATCTAGGAAAGGAAATTAACCTAAAGCGTTATTCTCTATTCCTGAAGGATGATAGGAAGTCTGTTTAGATTTCAACTACTTTCTAGTTTAATTTTTGTTGTTGTTGTTGTTCTAGAATTGAAACAATGTCTCTATTCCATTCAAACATATATGGAGGATAAACTATAGTTCTTGCCTTAGAAAAAAACACTTTCTAAAAAGTATTACTTTGATTATTTGCTTTTTAAAATAGTATTTGAAGACAGTGCAATATGAGGGTAGATATCCCTTTTTAAAATTTTTCTAGGTAGGATTAAAAATTATTCTATTTTCTACAGTAGAAAATAATATGCTACAACTAAACTATACTGTAATGCTTAACCATGAGAATAATAATAAAGTAACTGTCAGAAAAACATATGAATCTTAGAAGTATGAAAACAACTCATTTCCTTGTACTAAATGTGTTAAGCTTCAGAAAATTTTCTAAGAGTTACTTGGCAGGAAGGTTAGGACCTAAGTGGCATGAATTTTATAAAGAAAGCCAAGAAAAATAAAGTGACTTTTTCTCGACTTCAAGTTCGGTGTACCCCTGCAGCTGAATACTAATGGCTGAAGGCTGCACCTGGAGCTTGGAGAGTTCTTGCATGGACGGCTGCTCGACTTGTAACTTGTCACCACGCCTCTTTAATTCAATGATTCCTGCATCCAATTCTTTGAGTCCATCTTCAGCCTGCTGTATTGCCTAGGTAAGATCCATGACATTTTATTAAAACTTCCATGAACAATTTCCCCATGGAAGATGTGATTATTGTATCTCTTTCTGTGTTCCTCCTCTCCACGTAAAACATTCTCAATATATGCAAGAGGAATCATTTCAGTAAAACCAACCGAAAGCCGTGTTCAGAGGCTATATAGAAAATAGAAGAAGGCCCCTCATTAGTACAGAGCAGTTATCTTACAGATAATGAGGCAGGAGAAAGTCACGGTAGAGGGCTGGGAGAAGGATGTCTTGCTTAAACAAAAAAGGGAGTTTTTGAAAAGCAACACTTAAAAAAAGGAGCATCATTTAGGACATAGTTAAAAAAAGGCATTTGCCTGAGATTTTCTAAGAGACCATGTTCTGCCGTCCTTGAAACGTAGTTGTGAGCACCTTTGGAGAGAGATTCAGCGAGGCAACAAAACATATATTACAGCATGGTCAAGGAATCTGTGCTCCTTGTTGTGAAGTGGAAAATCAATCAGTCAACAAGTATTCAAGTGGCTGCTATTGCTAAGCCTTGTCTTCCCAGTGTGAGGTCTGTAGAAGCAGAACAAGATCTCATCCTGTCCTTCAAGGAGCTGATGGTGTGGTTAGGAAGCCAGAGTAAACAGAGAAAAATAAAGCAAGGCTGAATATAAGTAAGTACTAAACTCAATAACGCAACTCATCCCCATTAGCGGAGATCAGAGAAGGGAGATACCAGACCACAAATCCTGGAGCAGCCTAAGCAGGCATTTGGAAAGAGGGCAACAGAGGTTGCCCCTGAAGGAGGACAAAAACAAGACTCCAGATGGCAGATGAAACACATGTGTCCAATGTTCTCTTTCCTGAAAACCCCCTACAGTCAGAGTGAGTATTTTGTTTGCTTGTTTTTTGGCATATTTTTTCCCCATAAATCTAAAAGGACAAGGGAACAGAAAAGAAAACAGTGCCAACAATACGCTGGGAGCTAGAAGTTAAAAGAATACATGATAATTGACTTAGGAAATCTGGGGAAGCTGAATTCTAAACCAGTGGAGGAGCTCCGCCACCCACTTCAGAGCAACAGAAATCTCTGGAACTCTGGGTGAAGTCAGCTGGGGTGCTAAGTAAGGAGGGTTAGTGAAGAGCTGCTTAAAGGACAGTTAACCCACAGATGCCCCTCCTTATTCCATACTGTCCCTTTTTCTTCCCGGGTAAAAGACTGAAAGTGTGTTCTCTGGAGAAGGTAAAACAGACTGAGGGGCACTGGACAGAGCTGTGAGCTTGAGTGCTTGACTGAAAGCAAGGGAGGAAATAACTGAATGCTCCCTGCATGCTGAATGTGGGGACCCTGAGTCTTCTCTCCCTGGGGCAAGAAGTGCTGCAGTCAGGGCTCCAGTCTCCAGACAGGAGAGGGAAAAATATCTGAAAACACCAATAAGACAGGCCTGACAATTTGACAGAAGGATTCTCAATGGTCCATAGAGACCATCCTGCAGGAACTCTTAAAATTGTCATGTTCCATCCCACACAGAGTTCCCTTCCAGCTGTTTAGTCCTCCATCCGAAACCTCAATAGGCAACAAAAGATTTCAATATGCCTTTCGATGACATGAAAGATGGGGACTAACAGAAGCAAACAAATAAAAGCAAGCTGGAAGAAAACAGATTATACAGGAAAAGTAGAACTTCAAACAAAAAAAAAACCATTAATATACCCAGAAAGATATAAACGATAACGTATTCATTAAAAAAAATAAAAGATACTACAAAAAGGATCATTCAGAGAACCAAAGTGAGCTCTGGGAAAATTAAATAAATGAGGACAGAAATGCCAAACTCAGTATAAGGGTCTGGAGTTGAAATTGAGGACGTTTCTCAAAAAGCAGAGCAAAAAGACAGAGAAAGGTCTCTTGGTAAGACAATTCAAGGGTTGAACCAGAGTATCTGACAAAAAGGAGTTCTCCAGAAAAGAAGACAGGTAAAATGCAGGAAAGAAACGTATTAAATAAATCATTAGAAAATTTTCCAGAACAGAAAGATGAGAGCTGCCAAATCAGAAGAGCCCCTTGAGCTCCCAGTCCAGTGGATAAAAATAGATCCTCCCCAAGGCATGTGATTGTGAAATTTCAGGACACTGGAAACCTTTGGGAATTAGAATGTTTTTAGATTCCTTAAGACAACACAGAGAGCTAGAAAACAATGGAGAAAAAGCCTTGAAACTCCAAAAGAATTCATATTCAACAAATGACCCTGAAGGATCACATAAAAACAGCAAAGTGATCAATAAAGTGTGAACATGGTATAAGAACATTTTCAGACGTACATCTGGAAAAATACACTTATCATGTACCCTTTCTAAGAACTGACATGCACTAACCAAACTGGGAAGCAATGCAGTAAAGAGAAAGACTTGGGATTCAGAAGAGAGAAGATCCAACATAGGAAGAAATGAAGGAATTCTCAGGATGGTAGTGAAGGGAAATCCAAGAAGACAACTGTGCACCAGGCTTATGAGACAAGAGAACTGCTCTGGATTGGAACAGCACAACTTCAGAGATGACTATATTGAGTGAGGTGTGTCTTCCCCATGCCCTCTGCTGTTATTGCCTTTTTAATCCAAGTTGGGTAGGCATGGAATTAGCATGTTCATTAGTTGCATTCCATTTATTCAAAGAAAAAAATCTAATTGGCTATTTCTTCATCTGTGAAATTCAGTTATATTGGTCAAAAATTAGTAAAAATTATTACGTGTGATCATACATATCTTATAATTCATATTAGAAATCCAAAGCAAGACATCACTACAGTTGCTCCAGTCTTTTTTGGAGTCACACATACATTATAAGCCAAGAAAAAAAACAAAAAGATTTTTAATGGGGGGAAATGAGAAATCTCTTTAAAAAGCAAATGAAATTATGGTCAAGAAAAATGCACAGCCGGATGCAGTGGCTCACACCCATAATCCCAACACTTTGGGAGGCTGAGATGGGAGAACTGCTTGATCCCAGGAGTTCAAGACCAGACCAGCCTGGGCAACAAAGTGAGACCCTATCTCCAAATTAAAATATATATATTTTATTTTATATATATATATATATACACACACACACACACACACACACACACACACACACACACACACATTATATGTCAGATTATTCTCTATAGTCTATCCATAGATTCCTGGGAAGTTCACTGAAATTAAATCAGAAAATTCTACTAAAAAACACACTTTTCATAATTACTTAGCTTATGAAACAGGAGATGTTCTAACATTCCCTCTCATTTCTTCTATCCTCCGCATTTTCATGCCATCATGCCAGTTTGGGTTCTCATTCTTTCTCTCCAGTACAGCTACATGAAGCCTCATGATGGATCTCCTGTTTCCTGACCCTGGTGCTGTCATGTAAACCATCCAGAAGCAAGATCTAGAACTGCCATTCATTTTTACCTGCAAAAATCCCCTACAACTTTCCATGGCCAGGGATCTCCCAGCTGAGTCTAAACACCCAAGAGTGTGCAAGATGATCTACCAGGATGAAACACTAGATCTTTCATTTATATTCAACCACATTCATTTTCAATTTTGGTTGTAGCATGTACACAAACAAAAATTGAAAATAAATGTGGCTGAATTTAATTGTGATTTATAACATAAATTGCTTATAATTTATAAATAAATAAAAATATATACATTTATGCTGCATATTTATTTCCTTTTTTTTTCTTTTTTAGCTAATGAGGCATGCAACAAATAAAGTGTACAGGTAACTAGTTCATAGAATAAAGTCCAAAGTCTCACATTCAACAGGCCCTACAAACTGCCTTAAATTTACATATCCAATCTTATTTGTCCTCAGTCACTTTCATTTATCTTAAATTCAGCTAAAATAGGATTACCTGTGTTTCTCCCTAAGTGCTCAGAATTCTCTAACAATTTGTGCCTTTATTCTTGCTGTCCTCTTTACCGTGATATCTTTCTTTCCTGTTGTTGTGTATCCAAACTCTCAAGTTCAGTTCAAATGTCCCTCTACAAAGCTTCCCTAATCCAACCTCTGCTGGAGGCCAGAAGGGTCTGAGTATCCACAGTGCTTTGTCAGTACCTCTCCCAGGACAGTTTGACTTTCTGCCCTATGTCATTGAGGTTCATATCTAATCTCATCATTGGGCGGAAAACTCCTTCAGGTCAGCATCTGCCATGGATACCTTTTCCCAGCTCACATTTCCTAGTTCTGTGCAGATGTAAGTAACAGAGTCAATGTCACCTGGTATGTTATTCAAACCCAGTACTCAAAAACAAAAATACTACAAACAAAAGTGCTACTGTGAGCCATTAATCATTCATAGAATATTTAAAATTTCTTAGTAAGTCATATCTCCTCTATGCATTTTCTCTTCTAGGAAAAGGCAGCTATAAATACCTCTATTTGTTCTGCAACGGGCTGTTCAAACACATTTGCCAGTTTCTGCAGAATGATGTATTTGTTGTCAGCCAGTGATGTAAACAGCACTTTCAGATCATTCTAAGGAGGAAAGCAACAGGAAAACTCAAAATGTGTAACAGGGAATTCAAAATACTTGTAAATATAACACAGATTCTAAGAAATAATATACAGGCATAGAAATTTAATTTCCAGGAGAAACAATACTGTGCTATGGGAAGGTAAAAGGAACTGGTAACAATTTCCTTATGTGCTAAAACTGACTCCTGAAGAATCTGTTACCCAAAGTATTTTCTACATAACACAAACGAAGTTGAACCATACAAGTAAAAAGCAATGCTTGTCGCCCTAATCTCATTGCATCCGAAATAAATGAGCACAGTCAAACACTGCACAGAAATATTATGTTAGTGGCTCTTATCTAGGGAAATAACCTATAGGTGTTATCCTGATTTGAGAAATAATATGATACTTAAGAATCATATGATTTCCATTTTGCTCTCTCCTCTCCTTCCCTCCCTCCATCCATTTCTTCTTCTATTTTTGGAAAATTTGCACAAGCTTTAAAAAAAGCCATCCAGAAGTTTAGAAAATAAATATTATCCATGGTGACCAAAAACATGTGAAGAGACAACACACAAAAAAGATCTTGTTAGGTATTTTGTTCAAAAATATTACTCATTTAAATGTCCAAATATATTTATATTGAGTTAGATTTGTACAAAAAGGAGACAACTATTAGACTGTTGGTACTTAATTCTACAGGGAATAATAAATTAGAAGAATATTTAAATTATAAAAAATTTTGGCCAGGTGCAGTGGTTCATCTCTGTAATACCAGAATTTGGGGTGCCTGAGGCAGATCACTTGAGGCCAGGAGTTCAAGACCAGCCTGGGCAACAAAGTGCACCCGGTCTCTACAAAAAGATTAAAAAAAAAAAATAAGTGGACTAGTGGCATGCCTGTAGTCCTATCTACTTGGGAGGCTGAAGTGGAAGGATCCCTTGAGTTCAGGAGTTTGAGGTTGCAGTGAGCTATGATCACGCCACTACATGCCAGCCTGGGTGACCTTATCTCAAAAAAAAATTACCAAAAAATTTATTTTTTTCTCTAAAATATCAACAAATAAGTTCTATTTCATAATAGTCAGCAAACATATATTCATCAGAGGTTAAAGCTCAACTCAGGACCTCTTCACCAGGGCCTTATCACACACATCACCAACATGCAAACATTCTGACTGTCTAATAAGTAGAAGGATAATCACACCAAGGAAGAAAAACATCTATAAGAACATGTGAAGGCAAATTCAGGTCTAAAAAGCAAAATAACGGGTGCATTATGCAGTAAAAATTATAAAATTGAAAATATAGTGCCGAACATGAGAACTAGAATGGTTGCCACTAACCAAAACTCAAGGCAATCTGCAAGTCTGGTGGCTAACTAAATAGGAAATTATAATAACAGCCCTGGAAAAATACTAGAAACAATAGTTTTACATATGAGTTACTAGGTCTGTATCATTCAACTGTGTTCGGAGTAAGTTCACGTGGGCCATTAAAACCATCACACATTTATCTGTTTTTCAGTCTAGTAAAAGATGTCCTGCATTCCTTTGAACAGAAGCCTACATTATCTACATATGTATGTATAATAACATTCATCCAGTTAATCTAAATGAGTAGCTAAGTATATATAACATAACATGGGTTAGAAATGAAGAGTGCATATATGGATTTCCTGTATGCCATTTTTATGCTTTGTTTTGTTTTGAGACAGAGTCTTGCTTTGTCACTCAGGCTGGAGTGCAGTGGCGCGATCTCGGCTCACTGGAACCTCCACCTCCTGGGTTCATGCAATTCTCCTGCCTCAGCCTCCCAAGTAGCTGGGACTATAGGCACGCGCCACCATGTCTGGCTAATTTTTTGTATTTTTAGTAGAGATGGGGTTTCACTGTCTTGCCCAGGCTGGTCGCGAACTCCTGAGCTCAGGTGATCCGCCTGCCTCAGCCTCCCAAAGTGCTGGGATTACAGGCATGAGCCACCGCACCCGGCCCATTTTTATGCTTTTAATAGCATATTTTCTCTCTTAACTATGTTCTACTCAGGGTGATAGGAAAGTCAGACTAATTATTGGGAGAGACTAGTCAAGAAGATAGTAAAGCAAAGAATACGATTGATTTTAAAATTACTAAATAAAAACTTTAAGAGGTGCTAGTAATCACATGGATATTGACATTTTCTTAAAAATAAAAATGCAAAGAATTTAACTATTTTGTATTATTACATTTGTGATACAACAGGATAATTAAGGTATCCATATATTACAAACATAAAATACATCACTTTTTTTTTTTTTTCTTATAGTCTCTGGAATTATTGGCAGGGCAAAAAGGAGCAGGATTCCAGCCATTGAGAAACAGATTTGTAGAAAGTTTCAAGGTTTAAAACCATTTGTGTCCAGGCACAGTGGTTCACGCCTGTAATCCCAGGACTTTGGGAGGTGGAGGCAGGCAGATGACCTGAGGTCAGGAGTTCGAGACCAGCTTGGCCATCATACAGTGAAAGCCCATCTCTACTAAAAAATACAAAAATTAGCTGGGCATGACGCACATGCCTGTAGTTCCAACTACTTGGGAAGCTGAGGCAGAAGAATCATTTGAACCCAGGAGGCGGAGGTTGCAGTGAGCTGAGATCTCCCCATTGCACTCCAGCCTGGGCAACAAGAGCAAAACTCTGTCTCAAAAAATAATAATAATAATAAATAATAAAATAAAATCAGTTGTGCTGCCTCATTCATTAAAGAATTCTTTCATTCATTTTCCAATTTTTAAAATAATTTACAATACACAATTATATGTTTGGGGAATTTATTTGAGGTTACGTCCACGGGTAAAAATTTTTAAAAATACAAAATAGTTCATAATTGACTTTATTGTGATTCTATATATGTAATGTACATCTACATAACATCTATGCATCCTTCCAAATGGCCTTTTTGGTATAGAATAATGTTAGCAGTCTGGCAAAAACTAATCCTCAAAGATCAAATGCAGAATGAAGGCATACCCTTCCAGTAACTGCTGAGGACTGACAGCATACCAAGGTGTTTGGTGCAAAGTTAAAACAAAAAAGAAAATGGTTTGTGACTTGACCTTTAATTATGTTAACATTGGAAACTTTCTCTCAACTAAATTGGAACACAAATATTTTGAAATGTCTTTTTGTTCGTGAGCTGGCCACCAACAAATAGAAACTTGTTGGCAGAAGAAAAATAGAGAACGTGATTTAAAGAGAATTCCGTGATTCTCTTAGATCTTTAAAACAAAATAAGTTCCAGAGCATTCATGCCTAATTCATATTTTACTATGACTGGTGATAATTAGCAATAAAATTTAAAAGTATGAAAGTACTAAAGATACTAAATGCAATTCACAAAAGATATGGGGAATGAGAGCAAAAGGGACTGCTGAGGCACTGGGGGATTCTGACTTGATCATCTTGGGGGTGGTAACTATCAGGGAAGATGCTAGATAGCAGTGCCACTGATTCAGGGACAAGACTGAGTTGCTGGTGGTACCATCAACTGGCAAAGGATATTGGATAAAATTTAAGAGACTCTAATGAAGGCCCACATTCTCCATCTTCCCTGAGATCACCCTAATATGATAAAATACAAAAATATATATATTCTTTGAGTAAAATCCTGGCTCTAGTTCTTAATGGTTGAATAACATTGAAGGAATTTAATCTTTCTCTTGGTTTTAGATTCTATATCTCTTATAATACTACTATTAATAACAGTAACAACACTTGCTGAGTGCTTACTATGTCAGGCACTGTTGAGAGTATTTTAAACACATCTCAACTCATTTCATCCTCACCACAGTCTATGAGGCAATTAATATGAGTATGAGTATGATTTGATAGTTGAGGATACCAAGGTTCAAGGAAGTCAAGCTGCAAAGTTATATAGCAGTAAGAGACAAAGCCAGAATTTGAACCCAGACTGTTAGCTTTGGAGACTACATGTTTAATTTTTACTATTCTGACTTTGCAAAATTATTATTAGAACAATGTTTGCACGATGTTGCAAAGATTAAAGACAATGAATATGATAAAATATTTTGTGAATAAAAAAATGAAACTCAAATGTTTGTGATAGTTTTACTCTGTGGTTTTAAGAATGTAGACTACAGAAGGCAGTGGTAATTTGTGCCTCTAAATGAATGTCATGGAAATTCCATGTTTCTTGGCTAATGCTACATTTATCTGACACTTCATAGTTTTTTTTTTTTTTTTTTTTTTTTGCAAATGAAACTCTACATTAAACTCTTGGTCCTAATGACATGTCTCTATTTTATAAAATCTTTCATGTTGGTTAAAAATAACATTCAATCAAAACTTATGTATTCTCAAAGAGTGCTTTTTATTAGGAATGAAAAATCAGCACTAAAAGTTTATCAGCAGCTTTTGCATTTGTTCCAGCGTATAATCATAGGAAAAGTTTCCTAAGCACACAATAAGAATTATAAGATGGGGCTAAAAGGCCGTAATTCTGAGGAGTTAGGATTGGAAAGTAATGTAATACATTTTAACACAGGTAGAAGTAATTAGACCACAGCCACTTTCAAAGACTCTTAGGTACTACAGTCTGTGGCCCTTTCTATATTCCAACACTTTCTGCATACTCTTTTTTTTTTTTTTTTTTTTTTTTTTTTTTTGAGACAGAGTCTTGCTCTGTCTGTCACCTAGGCTGGAGTGCAGTGGTGCAATCTTGGTTCACTGCTACCTCTGCCTCCTGGGTTCAAGCGATCCTCCTGCCTCAGCCTCCAAGTAGCTGGGATTACAGGCCTGCACCACCACACCCTGCTAATTTAGTAGAGATGGGTTGCATTATGTTGGCCAAGCTGGTCTCAAACTCCTGACCTCAAATGATTTACCTGCCTTGGCCTCCCAAAGTGCTGGGATCACAGGCATGAGCCACTATGCCCGGCCATTTTCTGCGTATTCTTTCGCAATGTGTTTAAACTCCAGTATTAGCAACTAAAAATTATAATTTTAATGATCCATAAATTTGACTTTTATTGATTGAATTTATAATTCTATTCAGTTCTTAGTTTGAAGTGGGTGGTTTTCTCAAACTTCCATTTCTAGGAGCAAAAAATCTTTAGCTTCTAATCCTTTAATTCAACCTCCTTCATTTTCTACAATGCTCTTGTTCTTCATTATGCATTTAAAAAAACAACAACCAGGTTTGTAACACAGACTCGTGACTGACTATTATTGAATACCTAGAGAATGGTCAAGTATCCTTTGATAATGTCTTACTTACCTGGAAATTTAGTATTTGCTGAAGTCTTTCTTTCATCTGATGGCATCGTTGATTCACTACTGAGTCTAGCAAGGATAACCTGCCCAAAAGACAACCCAAAGTATCTTCAATAACATCTCGATTATCACCATTCTCTGGGAAAGCTTGGGAAAACAAGTTTTTGTTCTTATCCATTTCTTCAGACATTTCCTTAATGTCTTTGGCAAGAATCTAGAGGTGATAAAAGGGCATTTTTCAGTGTTTAAATATATGAATTGATATGCAAATCAAGTTATTTTCTCATAGAAAGTCAGCAAAATCTCTCTGGCTGCTTAGTAATAATTAGACCTAAGACAACTGGAACCTCTTTCAAATACTTCTATACATTTCAGGAAGTTGCTCTCAGAGACTTTACCTCATTCACTAGTAATAATGAGCAATGTAAAGTGCTATTTAGGAATTTGGTACTTTTTTTAAGCATGTGTTTCATATTTGGAAGAATTGTGATACATAACAGTGTTTCTACAAAGGTTTCCCATTTTTCCCTCTTACTTACACAAGACAAATAATGAAAATGCAAACTATAAATATTCTGCATTTAAGCAATTATGTTCTGCATTATTAGAATTGTTTTATGTTTGACTTTATGCATAAAATTAATTATCCCATCAAAATGTCAAGTGCTTTGTAATGTTATACACACACAGGCAGGAACTACTAAACTTACCTCTTGGTTGAAGAGACAAGCCTCTGTTTCTTCTGGTAAAAGTGCTGTGGCAACAAATAAATGTTCTTCAACATCATCCAACCAAGTAGAGGTGGCTGAGACCCCATCATACAACTTCTGCTCCAAGTGTATACTCTGCCTCTTTGCCCCTCCACTCTGGGAAACACAAAACAGGGTCCAATAATCAATTTCAGTGCTTTGAAAATCCGGGAAAAATATCAGGATGGGGCCGGCGCAGTGCTCACACCTGTAATCTGAGCACTTTGGTAGCCCAAGGCAGACAGATCACTTGAGGTCAGGAGTTCAAGACTGGCCTGGCCAATAGGGCAAAACCCCATCTGTACTAAAAAATACAAAAATTTGCCAGGTGTGGTGGCATGTGCCTGTACTCCCAGCTTCTTAGGAGGCTGAAGCATGAGAATCACTTGAACCCAGGAGGTGGAGGTTGCAGTGAGCCGAGATCGTGCCACTGCACGCTAGCCTGGGTGACAGTGCAAGACTCTGAAAAAAATAAAATAAAATAAAATAAAATAAAAAACAAGAAACAGGATGGGGCCAGGCGTGGTGGCTCGCGCCTGTAATCCCAGCACTTTGGGAGGCTGAGGTGGGTGGATCACAAGGTCAGGAGATCGAGACCATCCTGGCTAACATGGTGAAACCCCGTCTTCACTAAAAATAAAAAAAAATCAGCTGGGTGTGGTGGCACGTGCCTGTAGTCCCAGCTATTCGGGAGGGTGAGAGAGGAGAATCGCTTGAATCCAGGAGGCGGAGGTTACAGTGAGCCGAGATTGCGCCACTGCAGTTAGAGTGGGTGACAGAGCGAGACTCGGTCTCAAAAAGATAAATAAATAAATAAATAATAAATAGGATGGGACTCCAGGGTCTAGTGATCTTTGTTTCAGTGCTCATCACTAGTGTTGGGTCTCATGCTCAGGGGTGGATGGAACAGTCTCACAGAGGCCAGGCAAATCAATAAAAGCAAAACAAGACTCTTATAAACCAAGTCAAAAACACTGATAACACAGCCTTACCTGGGATGAAACCTCCTCGAAGGCTTGGTTCAGTCCATCCAGCAAAGATGTAACCGCAGATTTATCTTGGGTCGGCACATCCCCTTTGTACAGTGGCACACCAGACAAGAGTCGATTTGGCCTGCTATAAAGCTGTAGACAAACAAAAGCAGCTTGTTGAAGAGCATATGCATTATGTCCCAGTATTCTCATTTGGAAATGCACACTGAAATAGATGCTGAAAAAATTGTCCATATGAAAATTTCTTCTAGAGAAATATAACTTCCACAACATACCACGTCCACTGAACACAGTGGCCAGATGCATCAATGGCAATGTTTCCATGGATGGATTTTTTTTTTTAAGCAGTGGAAAAAAAATGTCTGACAGATAGGAGGAATAAGTTCTGGTGTTCTATTACACAGGAGGTCAAACATAGTTAACTATAACATATTGTATATCTCAATAGCTAGAAGAGAGGATTTTGAATGTCCCAACCACAAAGAAGTGATAAATGTTTGAGATGATGAGTCTGCTAATTACCCCGACTTGATCATTACACACTGTATACATGTATCCAAACATCGCACTGTACACCAGAAATATGTACAAATATTATATACGAATAAAATAAAGCAGGCCACCCACGATGGCTCATGCCTGTAATCACAGCACTCTGGGAGGCTGAGGTGGGCAGATCATTTGAGGCCAGGAGTTCAAGACCGGCCTGGCCAACATGGTGAAACCCTGTCTCTACTAAAAATACAAAAATTGGCTGGGTGTGGTGGCACACGTCTGTAGTCCCAGCAATTCAGGTGACTGAGGCACGAGAATCGCTTGAACCAGAGGCAGAAATTGCAGTGAGCTGATATCACGCCACTGCACTCCAGCCTGGGCAATAGAGCAAGACCCTGTTTCAAAACACACAAAAGATGACATTATAAAAAAAGAAAATTAAATTAAAATGTGGCTTGCGAATTTTATGAAATAAATGACATTAAGACATAAATAAATTAGAAACAGAAAGGATGAGAACAGACACTGCTGAAAATGGAATCACTGGCATAGAGAAAAATCTTGCAATAATCAGATGAAAAGTGAATCCAAATTTTAAAAAAACACAGATCAGTACAACTAAAAGTAAGTCAACAGGTACAGAAAAAAGATGATCTAACACAAGAATAATGGATGTCCCTGAAGCAGAGATATAATAAATATGGCATAAAATAAATCTAAATCATACCAAAAAATTCCCTAAAATTAATAAAGAAGCAAATCTTGATTCTTAAATATAAAAAAAGTACATTGTGTTACAGGAAAAATATGATAGCAGAACACTCAACATCAGACATAGCCTAGATAAGCTGTTGAAACTTAAAGAAAACTAAATAATTCTTTTGGCATCCACATGGAGAACAACAACAAAAAATAAATATGGGGAAAAACAGTAGGCTGATGTTAGACTTTTCTAAAGCTTCATTCAATGCCAGAAGACAAACACAGATATAAAAACAAATTCTGACGGGATAAAAGTATGACAGAAAAATGTCCATCAAATATAGAGGCAACTAGCTGATATTCCCAAACATGATAGAACCTGAGTTTTTTTTTTTTTTTGAAAAAAGTTACTTGACAATGGACTTAATACCTGAGAGTGGGATCAAAATTAAAAATTTAGGAATTAAAAAGATATGCTAAAAGGATTGGTTATGAGCACTGAGGAATTCAAAGATTAAATTGATTTACAGAATATAGGAATTGTTACAATTGTTCTTTTTCATTTTCATCTTTGTACTTGGCTGCATTATGTGAATTATTATAATGAATATATGTAGTTTTTCAAAATAATAGAGTAATTTTTCTTAAAATTGACTACATAAGAAAGCTATTAGCAATCATAAAAAAATCTTATCACAGCTTTTCTCTCAACTTTTCTTCTTGGTTTTAGCAGTACCTATAGTGAAATAATCCATCCTAAATACAAGACCTAGACTGATCTCTTTGCTTTCATTACTAACCCTATTTCCTCTAAACTCTTTTAGGTATACATATGGCTCCCCAATAAGGGCAATGATATGGTGCAGCATTCAAACTTTTGACCATGTTTTCAATCAAACTCAGTCTCCTTTTTTTTTCTTCTTTTATTTTTGAGATGGAGTCTTGCTCTGTCGCCCAGGCTGGAGTGTAGTGGTGTGATCTTGGCACACTGCAACCTCTACCTCCCGGGTTCAAGTGATTCTCCTGTCTCAGTCTCCTGAATAGCTGGGATTACAGGTGTGCACCACCATGTGAAGCTAGTTTTTGTATTTTTAGTAGAGACAGGGTTTCCCCATGTTGGCCAGGCTGGTCTTGAACTCCTGACCTCATGTGATCCACCTGCCTCAGCCTCCCAAAGTGTTGGGATTACAGGTGTGAGCCACTGCGCCCAGCCATCAGTCTCTTTTGACTTTTCAAAATACCTCCTCACCTTTCAGGCTGACTACTCATGATCCTGTAAATATGCCAGGCCCATTTCCCATTGCAGCTGGGATATCCTCCACCCAGCATCCCCTTAAAATCTACTACTTTAATTTCCATACCGATCATAGCAACTTTTGACTATTTTTTCTTAACCTTTGTTTCCTTTGAATTCCTGCTTATGGATCCTGTCATAGTTGCCTAATTTTTTTTAGAAATGTATGCGCTGTTTCCTTACTGGGTTATAGGTTCCCAGAAGCAAGAGCTGTATTTCACCCTGAAGCCAAGTAGGTTGCTGTGCATGGAAGCACTAAATACATTGGAAGTAAACAGGTTAACAAAAATTGCTCTAAGAGGTTAGTGCCCTTTGACCTAGTGAACTTCAGGCCAAAATGTTCCTGTTTTTACATATGAAAGTAGTAAGTATTTCTAGGATACAAAATTGCCATTAAGGTAGCATGAAAGAGGAGGGACTTAGGTAACAGAGAGATCGGCCTCCTGATTCCAGATTCACCTCTTCTTAGTCCCAAGACCCTCAGAAATTATCCAGCCTCTCTAAGCCTCAGTTTCCGGGTCTACAAAGTAGAGATAATATTGGCCTCACCACAACGTTGTTAGCGATGTTAACACCTAGAACTTAAAATGTGCTCATTATATGATCGCTCCCTTTCTGCCTGGAAACTGACAGCTAAATTGCTTCTTCCCTCCCTTTTCCTTCACCTTTTCACACCACAGAGAGGAAAACAACCTATGAGGCACTTTGTACAAATGACCAGTGATTGCTGAAACAAAGCACTCAAATGCAAAAATGTCATTAAAAAAGAACATTCAATGCTTTTATTTCTAATCCAAAGGCAAGGGAGGCACAACATGAACCTAAACTTGAACAGTCCAGGTATTGTGGAATGTCAGTGGTAGCAGGGCAAGGTTTGCTCAGTAAGCACAGCATGGAGGATGCTGGAGTGTCGGCTCCAACTGAGAGCAAAAGCAGCTCTCGAAGATCAAAGCGGGTAATGGATGAGACCCCCAGGAGGTCTGCAGATGCCGGATGAATCACACAGGTGCTTTATGAATGGAGAATAATAAGCAAGCACAGATCTAGAAATATCGTAAATTTCTCTAACTTAAGATAGTCAGAAAAGACTGCAGTCCCTGATTCAGAACTGTACATAGCTCTCCTATTCAAAGGATTGGAGGGATACTAGAATATGAAGGCAGAGCTAGCAGTCAAGTCCAGAAGATCCATATCAGGAACAAGGAATTTGAGCTATGAGTCTGGAGGACATTTTATCAGGGATTTGAGGAAGGATGAATTAAAACACAGGGAGGAGGTCCACGCAAAAAGTATAGGGCACCATTTGCCAGGGTGGATATGATTCTGGGACAACTGCTTCCAGGAATACAGTGCTTTAAGTTTCCCAGGGCAGAGCTGGTGGCTATTTCTGCAGACAGACGTAAAGAAGCCTCCTGGCCAGAGAGGGAAAGTGAGGGGGCAGAAAGTTCACAAAAGCATGTGCTTTTATAAAAACAGAATAGAAAGCATGGCTCTGGAGAGACGTATGAGTGGCTACCCACAGATGACGGGACACCTCATGACCTTCAGACCAGCGATCCCCAACTTTTTTGGCACCAGGGTTTGGTTTCTCAGTGGTGGGAGAGATGGTTTCAGGATGAAACTGTTCCACCTCTGATCATCAGGCATTAAATTCGTATTAGAAGCATGCAACGTAGATCACTCGCCTGCGCAGTTCACAATAGGGTTCACATTCCTACAAGAATCTAGTGCTGCCACTGATCTCACAAGGAGGCAGAGCTCAGGCAGTAATGCTCACCTGCCCGCCGCTCACCTCTGGCTGTGAGGTCCAGTTCCTAACAGGCCACGGACCCATACCTGTCTGCAGCCTGGGAGTTGGGGAGCCCTGCTTTAGACCATCTCCTTCCATTTAACTCTGGCAGGTTGCGCCTGCTTTCTAATGCCTACTTTCTCAGCTCCAGCCTTTCCCTCCTCCAATTCACTGCAGTTATTGACACCCTTTGCTTCCAGTTCAGCCTCTTCCAGCCCCTAAGCTAGTTCTGGCCAGAGCAGAGAGAACAGCAGCTTCCTCAGACCAACAGGAAAGGTTTTAGAATTCACTCAGATAATACTGCTGACTTGGATTCAGCCTAGATGGATGCTGCTGGCCCAGGACAAGGGACTAGTCTTGTATCTGAAGAATTCCTCTGTGCCACAGCTGTGGTAGGCATCCCAGGCTGGCTTGTGTTCCTGACTCCCTCATTTGCCCTCTAGCTTTCTAATTCCTCTGACTTCCAGTTGTTCCCTGGCTTCTGCTTAGAGTGAAGTAATAGCCATTACCTGGAACCATCTGTTGCTGTCTTCAATTCCCTTGGATTTGGCATGCCCAGTGGAACCAAGCCCGACAGCACACAGTATCCCTCCCAGGAACCAGCCTTGCAGATGGGTCCGTAACTATTCCAGCTGACCACTGGCTTCACTTCCCTGCCCTAGACCCACCAACATCCCAATATGTTTCTCATTAAGATCTCCTGAAATTATTAAATACTGGAAGTGGCAATGGAAAATAAGATGGCCTCACAATTGAGTTCCAGATTTGTGGAAATCCTTCTGTCCTAGATGTGCATATCCTTGATTTCCATCCTTACTTTTTCAAGTTTGCAAAACACACACAGAAAGAGGGCACTTAAAATGTAATGGTTTAGGCTAATACGGAATCAGATATTGATAATCTTTGAGGAAAAATATTGTCTAGAAATCAAATAAATTTTCACATATAAATATATAATTATGAAGGGAAATGTGAAATAGACTTAAGAAAAATGTAGAGTGAAAAATTGGTTTCATGTCTTAGTTTGAAATCGATCATGAAAATTAAGATGATTGCAGTTATAATCCCTCAGCATAAACTCTCCATCTTTTATATTAGTTAATATATAATGTAAAATATTTGATACCACTGGCTCTTGTTCCTGTTCCAGAACATTCTGTAGTAGTTTCTGCTTGGTACTAAATTCTTGATGTAGGCTTTCCCATTTCATTCTCATCTGGTCTTCCGCGGATGATTTCTCCCCTTCCATCCCCAACTCCTGGGATAACACATCAGGTTTTTCGCTATTAGAAGAATAAATAATCTAAGTTTACAAAGTGCACAAAAAAGTGATAAGACAGGTAACTTATTGTGTGTACCAGACCTGGCTTCTCAAATGAAATAACATTACCTTAGTTATTAGCTTACACTTTAAAAATAACAAAAATGTTTAGGCCAATCATAAAGCAACTATATTCCTACTCATTGATAAACTGAACCATGTGCAGAAGGGATACTTAAAAATGCATTGAATAAAAATAATTGTAACATTTGGAATAAAAAATTATAGCCTGATTACAGACTAGTATCCTTTGGCAAATAGCAGAAAAGTTAGTTCAAAACCTTAAAAATGTGTTAGTCTAGGGAGAGTTACGATTATGAGTCCAGAGAAAATACAGGACACAGGAGGGTGGTGCAGGACACAGGAAGGTAGAACAGGACACAGAGAGCTAGTACAGGGCCTGGAAAGGTAGTACAGGACACAGGAAGGATCGTACAGGATCTGGGAAGGTAGTACAGGGCATGGAGGGATAGTACAGGGCCTGGGAAGGTAGTACAGGACACGGGAAGGCTCGTACAGGACCTGGGAAGGTAGTACAGGGCATGGAGGGATAGTACAGGACCTGGGAAGGTAGTATAGGACACGGGAAGGATCGTACAGGAACTGCAAAGGTAGTATAGGGCATGGAGGTATAGTAACAGGGCCTGGGAAGGAAGTATACGACATGGAGAGATAGAGCAGGACCTGAGAAGGTAGTACAGGACCCTGAGGGATAATACAGGACCTGGGAATGTAGTACAGGGCACAGAGGGATAGTACAGGGCCTGGGAAGGTAGTACAGGAAACGGAGAGATAGTACAGGGCCTGGGAAGGTAGCACAGGACATGGAGGGGTAGTACAGGGCCTGGGAAGGTAGTACAGGACACGGAAAGATAGTACAGGGCCTGGGAAGGTAGTACAGGACATGGAGGGATAGTAGAGGACCTGGGAAGGTACTACAGGACATGGAAAGATCGTACAGGGCCTGGGAAGGTAGTACAGGACATGGGAATGATCGTACAGGACCTGGGAAGGTAGTATAGGACATGGAGGAATAGTGCAGGGCATGGAAAGGTAGTGCAGGACACAGGAAGGATCATATAGGGCCTGGGAAGGTAGTACAGGACACAGAGAGACAGTACAGGACCTGGGAAGGTAGTACAGGACACGGAGGGATAGTGCAGAGAGATATGGGAGGAAGACCCTGTAGTGTCATCCTTAAAGGTAGGCAGCAATGTGACTTCTGAGATTGGTATGGCTCTTATTTATTTATTTATTTTTGAGACAGGGTTTCACTCTGTCACCCAAGCTGGTGTGGACTCGTGTGATCACAGCTCACCATACACTCAAACTGCTGGGCTCATGCAATCCTCCCACCTCAGCCTTCCAGGTAGCCTCCCAAGTCTGGTATGCACCACCAGACCTGGCTAATTTTTTTTTTTAATTCTTTGTAGAGACAGGGTCTCACTATGTTTCCCAGGCTGGTCTGGAACTCCTGAACTCAGGTGATCCTCCTGCCTCAGCCTCCCAAATTTGTGGATTTCAGGTGTGAGCCACCATGGCTAGCCGAGTTTGACTTTTAGAGCAAGATAGACCTGGATTATGACCCTCCGTTTAGCACATTATTTGTGACACTGGGGTAATTTGTTTCACTTCTCTGTGCCTCAATCTTCTCATCTTTAAAATGAAGACAGTATCTACCTTGCATAATTATGAGAATGAAAGAGAATATATGCATAAGGCCTATAACCCTATCTGGGAAATAATGGCCACTCAATAAATGGGGGTTAATAATGATGAAAATGGGCCGGGTGTGGTGGCTCATGCCCAGCACTTTGGGAGGCCGAGGCAGGTGGATCACCTGAGATCAGGAGTTTGAGACCAGCCTGGGCAACATGGTGAAACCTCATCTCTACTAAAAATACAAAAATTAGCTGGGCATGGTGGCACACACCTGTTGTCCCAGCTACTCAGGAGGCTGAGGCAGGAGAATCACTTGAACCCAGGAAGCAGATGTTGTGGTGAGCTGAGATCGCACCACTGTACTCTTCTTGGTGACAGAGCAAGACTCCATCTCAAAAAAAAAAAAAAAAAAAATGAAAACAGGAACAACCTAGGGTGGCTGAATTTCCATGGATCTTCATTTTTCAGGATCTTTGAAGTCCTAACTAAAACCGTGTCATCTGAAAGGAATACTAGATATTAATTAATATTTTGATGCAGGGCCTTTTGCTCAAGTGAAAAAAAAGAATAACAAGTGTGATCGCAGGATAATAATACTCCATGGTACCCCAAAGCCAATGATTCTTACAATAAATGTAAACACAACAGTGTCTTTAGATAAGTCTGCAGAAATAAGACTTAAAATTTCTGTAAACTGGCCTGGCACAGTGGCTCACACCTGTAATCCCAGCACTTTGGGAGTCCGAGGCAAGAGCATCACTTGAGCTCAGGAGTTTGGGCCAAGCCTGGGCAACACAGCCAGACCCTGTCTCTACAAAAAAAAATTTAAAAATTAGCCAGCCATGGTGGTACATGCTGGTAGTCCCAGCTACTTTGGAGGCTAAGGCAAGAAAATCATTTGAGCCCGGGAGTTCAAGGCTGCAGTAAGCTATAATCACACCACTGTACTCCAGCCTGGGTGACAGAATGAGACCCTACCTCAAGAAAAATAAAACTCTTTAAATCTGTGATGCAGGGATTCCACTCCTAGGATATAATACAGATAATCTTTCCCATCTGAGAGATATGTAGGAAGTTAATTTAAACAATGCTAAAAGCAGCAATCTTAGGGCTGGGTGTGGTGGCTCACACCTGTAATCACAGAACTTTGGGAGGCCAAGGTGGGTGGATCACTTAGGTCAGGAGTTCAAGACCAGCCTGGCCAACATGGTGAAATCCCATCTCTACTAAAAACACAATTAGCCAAGCATAGTGGTGGGCACCTGTAATCCCAGCTACTTGAGAAGCTAAGGCAGGAGAATCACTTGTACCTGGGAGGCGGAAGTTGCAGTGAGCCAAGATCGCATCACTGCACTCCAGCCTGGGCAACGGAGCAAGACTCTGTCTCAGAAAAAAAAAAAAAAAAAAAAAAAAAAAAGCAATAGTAACAATAATAATAATGGCAACGGCAATAGTGCAAATATCCAGCAATAAGAAAAAATGGGTGAATAAATTATGCTCACAAAATAAAATACTATTAAACAGTTAAAATGAAGAACTAGATCTATATCTCAACATGAATATATCTCAAAAAATAATAGCAAGTGAAAAAATGCCAAAACATAATTGATACCTTTAGTTGAGTGTCTATAATATTAGTATCTGAATTTTTCTATTTTCTAAAAATTATTTTTAAAAAGTTTTGAAGTTCCTACGAAGTTAAATATTTTTCTTGCTTTTTTCTTTTGTGGTAATAGCCTATAGTATAGCCCTTTTAATTCATTTGTATTTACATAAAAATCTGTAATAAAATCAGAGGAATATTTAATATTTATAGTCTTACATTTAATCATTGACACATGTACAACACCAGTAGCAAACCTTTTAAAACATAGTCTTTTGTTCCCCATGAAAATTATTATTCTTTCCTTTTATATTTACATCAACAAATTTCCAGTTGTTTTTCCTCAGTAATATTGGAAGGCACCCTCCATCAACCCTCTACAAGTAACGCAGTACTTATTCCTTATATGGCAAATGTGTGACTCTATAAAGTAGGTCACGCCCTTCCCACAGAGGTTTCCTTACACAAACCAAGTCACATTTATAGTCTTAGAAAAGCAGCTAGCAAGTTAAGGGCTGAATATCAGGCTTTTTCCTAGTAAGGTTTATATACATATACATATATATTTACTTTGGAATGTAGATATCATTAATTCATGGTTGTTTGCCTGGTACCCAAAGGCTTGAAAACAGGCTGAGCTGTTATCAACTGCATATAAAGGTGAAGTTTCTTAAAAATTTGTATAAAAGTTGAAGAATTTATAAGTAGTCTTTAAAGTGAATCTTATATAGAAAGCCAGTACTGCACTGCAAATTTATTTTCAAAATATTTTTTATATTTGAAAGAGCAACTTACAATTGTTTGTATTTCATTTAGGTCCCTTCCAAAGCTAAAGGCCAAGGAAAGGAAAAAAATATATGGCAATAAAGGTGCAGAAGATCCCTTCTGCTCCTTTTGTGAGGATACGTATGGAGAGGAGGCAATGCTGGATGGGTTCTTTTTCAAAATATTTGTTTGGCAAAAATATTCAGAAAACTATGCAAGATAAGTAAACATTTTAGAGGAGCTGGAAACAGGTAGGAATGCAACGTGAAGGCAAGTCTCGGCTCAATCAACATGAAAGAAACAGTCTCATTTTGGGTTTATTACAGACACATATTCATGGTCTTATCAGCATCTTTAAGCATGATACACAACAGACAGTTTTTAAACTCCTTTATATTTTTAAGGCAAGTTTTAGGGTTATTTAAAGTCAATCCCTGCCTATAGATGCCATAACGCTATTCATTCCTATTCTTTTACATCGATATTTATTAGCCATGTCAAAACTTTCACAGATTTTTGTTTTGTTTTCCTTTTCTTGAATGTCTTCCTATTTCCTACATACTTTGTCACAATATATCTGCTGCAATTGCATTTTAGTTTGTTTATTCTCCTATCATTTGCCCTCAGAATTCATATATATGTATATACGTGTGTGTATATGTAACAGACTGTACATACTCAGCATTGATGTCATATGTCAGCACTGATTAAACTGCAAAAAAAAAAGCTTTAATTCCTATGTTGTCCATCTCTAAAATGTTTTTTTATTATCGACGGTCTATTCCAGTTCTTATCTACACACATACTCTACTTTCAACTTTATATCACATTTTTACTTAGCATCATACATATATTTTTTGATATGGTTACATCACTTTTGGTTAAGATTATATATGTATAAAATTTTCTTCAACTTTTTTATGCTAGTGAGCATTTATGCCTTTTTAATTATTTGGTATTACAAATAATATTTCCAAAACCATCTTCATAATACATATTTCCTCCTTTATGTTACTTCCCCTAAAAATGAATATTCAGAAATGGGAAATGGAGTCAAATTTATTTGCCAAAGGATACTACCAAATTACAACTTTTAGTAATACATAAACACAGAGGTTGCATGAAAACTTTTTTTTTTATGTTTTAGATTTCAAAGAAAGTTTTCCTGCATATCTTCTCAGTTGACATTTATAATTATCACAAAACTTCTGTGATGACATTAGTGCATTATTATTCTAAATTCTACAGAGGAGGCTCACAGCTGAGTGACTTTTCCAAAGTGACCTTTGTGGAACTAGAATAAAACTCAGACCTGCCTCAAAATATAGTGGTGCTTCCACACTGCTGCAATTCCTCTATGACCTTTTAAATAAAAGTCTTCAACTTGAAAATTCTCCAAATTCCTTAATTTTTCTTGACTTTTCTGTGTAGAAGACTTTCAAAGTCTTCACTCCAGACCAAGATTTCAAAATATTTAATGGGCCCATGCATTTATTGTTTAGAATGTTGTTAGGGCAAGATAAGCTCTTATAGAGAGAATGCTCTCCAGTTAGATATAATCATTCAATTAGAAACATCATGTATCTCATTTTATAATGCATTTCTTATTTGATTAAAAAGATGAACCCATGAGCATCTTTGGACAGATAGGCTGCGCACACTGGAAGGAGGGCAAACAAGGAAGCTTACTACAGGCGCTATGCTCAGGCAATGCAACAAAATGTTCAAAATGCAGGTACACTTACTACCCTAAAGCAAAAATGAGATGACTAAATTTTGCAGAAGATGTTTAAAATAAAATTTTGAGTGAGATGTTTACTTTTCTCCAAATGTCAAGGAAACACAATGAAGAGAAAATTGAAGCATTTTGAAACATACCCAGCGTCACTAGAAGTCTCTGCCGCCGAATGTTGAATTAGAATCTCCTCTCCACGACTGGCTACCGAGCGAAGGAGACTCTTCTGCTCGGCTAATTCCTGTTCTAACTCCTGCTCAAGGGAAAGGACAAATGCAAACACATTTGTTACTTTATGATTATTGCCTACTATCATAGTTCTAGCTATAAAATTCTCAGAGAACTTCGGTAGTGAGCTTTTAAGTTTGCACATTGCATAAAGCGTGTGGTTTATGTAAATATTCAAATGTGTCTCCAAAGTAGTCTGTAGTGTTCTTTTGCTTTGATATAGGATACCTCTGAAAAATCTGGGGGTAAAAAAAAAAAAAAAAAAAAAACCAATGGGAAAAGAAAATTTTACTGGGCAATAGTGCCCTCAAGTGGTACAAAATACACTCTCATTTTTCAAAATCAATATTGTCATGCTAAAAGGATAGATCCTTGGGAAAAGTGGCTTTTTAAGTTCTCCACTTACTTGGTAAATTAGGTTATCAGTAGATTTGGCTTTAATTCTTCATTATTTATAATAAATGCTCTTGTTATTTGAGAAAATAAAATATTTGAATATGCTTTTTACATATAGTTAAGGTACCAATGAGAAATCATTCTTATTCATCAAAGTTCATTTGTTTCACTAGGCAACAATTAGCAATTCTATTTTGTAACGGCATCTACTTGAAAGTTAAAATACAAACTGCATTCATCAAAAAAAATAACAAACAAACATGCAACTTAGACTTTCACCAAACCTCAAAGTCTTTTCTGAGATTTATATTAAAATTAAATAGATTCAGAGGGCAAATCTGAAAACAGAATAGGTATCTCCGGTAAAGAAGATGAGAGCCGTGTTACACTATTTGTAAACCTAAACACAAGCTTTTCTTAAAGACTGGATGTTCAAATGACCAATCATCCCAGTGGTCATGAGTCAATACATTGAAACACCCACACGTTGCTTCATTCAAAGAGAAGATAAAGAGACACTCTGTCTTTAGTACAGAAGCAACTTGTCTGTCCTTCTGAAATATGCCTCTCAGGTTCTTCCCTGGGCAGATCTGCGAGCTAGAGAGAGGTAGGAAACACTTTACTTTTTGTTGCTGGAGACTGCTCTGCCGCTGGTGGGTCCATGTGGTGCGAGCTTGGGCCAGCCATTCCTGGACGCCGGGGCTCTGCGTGGCTGTTAGGTCAACATCGTTCTCCTCCTTCTCCTGTGCTGTTCCCTGCTTTTAACGAGGCAGAAATCAAGTCATGCTACACACCAGAAAACCTTAACCAAAGGGGAGAGAAGGCTACTTTGGTGTGATCTATGTAATGATACCAAAGTGGCTCCACTGGGATGTGAAACCACAGTTTTTTAAAAAAAACAGTAACACAAAACCAATCTAAGTTATGCATTTGCAGGAGAAAGAACAACAAACAGATAATCACACATAGAACTGTTTGAGGGGAAAACCCATGTATTTAGAGGTTAGTCTTTTAGCTGACCAATGTGTCATCAGATATTCCAGAATTTTTTTCCACAAAAACATAACTCAAGATCCTTTGATGAGTTTGTTTTTTAAGTCACACAAAGGTAAACTGTTTCTCAAATGATCATTACCCATAAGAATTGTGTCTCTCCCGTGAAAGCTTTACCCTGCCCTATGTCACTTTCTCTAATCCAGGTCCAGACAATGAAAGATTTTTAGAATAATCTTCCTAAAAATTTTCCTGAAAGATTATCAATCAAAGACATTTTAATGTCTTTGAGAAGCAAAAAGTTCACTGTTCTGTAAGGCATCATACTCTCTGGAATACAGTAAGAACTTAAACTTGATTCTCAGTTCATATGGGAGAAAATATACTGCAGCATAGAGGCAAAGATTCTAAACAAGGGTGTCCCAGGCTGGCTGGACATCCTCTGTTCCACCTTTCACAGAACCTCACCTTCTGTTTCCACCTGTGTCACAGAGCCTCACCTCCACCACAGGTAACTCAAGTCCCAAGACACTGAACTAGGCAGGAAGCCTCATCCCTGATACTGGTCTGTGTAAACCTTCAGTGTCTACCCTACTAGGGTGACAGATTTAAATTATTCCTAGAATTCTCTATCTTTGAGAGTCTGCTGTTTATATGATAATATTTATAGACTGACCTACATAATTAATAGACTGCATTCAAAGATGAAAACTCTTTAAGAGTCTTTCTTTCAGAACCATCAATTAGCACATTAAAAAAAGTCATTTACTGTGGGCACATGTGGTTACCATTTTACAAATTCAAAGCTTAATTAAGCCTTGAGAGGTCACTACTGTGATAATTAAAGGTGAGATCTCTGAAAAAGTACCCTTCACTCCCTGCATCACCATCACCAGAAACTGGCCCATTGCTAAGCTGGCTTGGAGAAAGTCTGACTAAAGGAGAAAGACCAAAGTAATGACTCAGCACCTAGGCAACAGTTGATCCTTCCTGCCTGATTATTCTAATGGAATTTGAAAGGCCCTAAAATGTTGCACATCAAATGGGATTAGTTCTGAATGAGAGCTTTTCTACGCACATAGATTCATCTGTCAAAGGATAAATTATAATTTCAATATAACTCATTCACTACTTATTAAGCACTCACTAGACACTGTTCTAGAAGCTGGGAGTGTTTTGGAAGCCAGATGAGGGCCCTGGTGGGGAGTTAGACTATAAACAAACAAGATAACTGAGCTGATGATAAGGCCTACAGAGACAGATAATGGGATAGAAAGTTTTAGGGAGGCCTAAGGAAGCATCTTTAGAGAGACAGTTGCACTCTGCATGATGAGAGACCACCAGCCTGGCAAAGATCTAGAGTGAGGGCATTCAGACCCAGGAAACAGTTGGCACAAAGACCCTAAGGTGAAAGAAATTTGCCATTTCAGAGAGAACAGAGCAGCGAAGAGGACAGCGGGGCTGGCGTACCATGGGGCAGAGGAAGGATATTTTACAGGTTGCTTCCACAGAGGAGCCTCCTGCCATCTATTTCTGGAGCTGCTGCTCCCCGCCCCCTGGTTCTTCTTTGCAATGTCTGAGCACAGCGTAGGACCCAGCCATTCCCGCTCATCCAACCTAACTGCCCACAGAGACCCTTCTCTCGCTCTCTTATTTTCAGAGTTTTACACTCACCATTTTAGGGAAATAGATGGGATCTGTTTACCTTTCTGTTTCTTCTTTTTTTCATTAGAATCTCATGATTAAATTGTCTGAGATAATAGATCTTATCTTTATCTTTGCAAGGCGGTGTCAGTGCTTGAAGCTAAATGAACAGTAAAACTTGTAGGTAATAGTATATAAAACTTTCTCCCAGATCCTGAGCCCACCCGAGCTCACAGGTACTTCCTTTCCTTTCAGATGATCCAGCCAGAGATCGCAGTTTAGGTAGAACAACGGGGGTGCAATGGTCTAATACGTGCTAGTTGCATTTTGCAAGACCTTTGGAATGGGTGACTAGCGACACTAAATTCTCCACCTTCCGCCGAATAAGCAGTGATTTTCCTAAACAGGGGAAGTTTGGGTGGATGGGCATTCTCCCAGAACTGGAACCCATGATTTTCTGCATGAAAACAGATTCTCTCTCATCTAAGAATCCGCCACCTTCTAAGAATAAGCTCTAAAAGATCCTGGTTCTTCCAAGCAAAGTTGAAACAGCAGTTCAAAAGGAACCTGTAGAATATGGCCTCAAGAAATCAGTGGACAAGACTGAAAGTTGTCCCCATCAGAGCTGCTCCAGCTGCCAACGTAGTGGCCCTGGCCATGACCTGCTGACTTGCTTTTGTGGGATCCAGGCCACTTTCTCTCTGCTTTTCTCTTCAGCAAAAATTTGTTTTTCAGAGCCCGACCTGAAGACTCCCTTGGAAACTTCTCCCAGCCCTGAGCCCAACGGGCTCTTCTATGCCAGTTACTATGGTCTGATTGAGAGAGGTTGGCTCAAGTTCCTTACACCAAATTTGGATTTGGAACAGCGACAATTGAAATGTTAGGTCTTAACAACTTCCTCACTTTTATATGCACAGATATATATTCAGATTCTATGTGGTTAGACTCAGTTTTTCAGTGAGTGAATTTTTCTCTGAATGATTTAGTCATTGTGAAACATAAGACTTGGACCACAGGAAGCAAACCATGATTAAGAATCCAGTCCAAATTTCATTCTCTTTCCCCTGGGGATAAGAAGGTGCAGCCAGAAGGAATGTAATTATGGTAATCACTTTCTCTGAGGTGTGATAACAGTTTTCTGCCATACCTAGGGAATGGGGAGGTTAGGCGGCTTCTGTCACCAGTCCCCACTGGGTGGGGCTACACAAACTTTATTTTGGAAATACTAGAACAGTAACCACTTTTGCCAGGAACATTCCTTGGAAGATGAATGAGGACTGGGCAATGCTAAACATTAAATAAAACATTTCTTTATAAAGCTTTTTATTATTTTATGGGGCAATCTCTCTGTTCCTTTAATGAATGATAATGTGTGAAAAAGACCTAGCTTCATGAAGATACCATGTAATTCAGGAGATCTTACTACATGCCCTTAAGATCTTCATATAGAGAAGCAGTCTATTTGATAGGAAACAAAAGAGCATAGTCATTCACTGATACCCATGCAAGTCAAATTAGTTAAAAAGAATGGAGGTAAGAGGTATTACCATCTCCCAGCTTCAGTAGCACTAAGTAATGGCGTGCTTACAGACTTACGAAGGTATTCCAACCCTCCTGAACCATCCAAGCCCCAATTAAAGGGCATTAACATTCCTGATGGCTGCATTTAATGGATGATTTGTTTTCTGCAATTAACTTTAGTTAATTTCAGATTAACTCCAAATTATTTTTAGTTTTCTACATAAAGGGATATGATCCTGTTCATGGCAATAATAATGTAAACAGGGCTCCTTTTCTTCCCACAGATGGAAAAACATCTTCCAGGAAGCTCTAATTATTTTAAAAGACCTATTAATATTTTATATGCTGGGAACTTCATTAGATGAAAGATGATGGAATTTATAGATAGTTTAAAAATAAACAGTAACCAATTTCCATGTAGTAAAACACTACCACATTTTTCTGTATTTACACTTCACCCAGTGTGGGCAGGGTCAGGACTTGACTCAATTTAAACAATTCCCGTGGACCTGGGCAGGATCTGCTGGGTGTGGACGCCACAGCGGTGTGTGCATGCTCGGTCCAGACCGCCAAGTCTCAAGCCTGGCCTTTCAGCATAGCAGAAGCTTCTTCGTCTCAAAGAATGTGATTTGGAAACAGTTGGTTATTGTTATTAATTATTTTAACTGCTGCAATTTGAGCATTTATTGTATTACTTGCATTTAAATCCTCACTGTTTTTTTTTTCTTTTTGATTATTTTTTCCACATGTTCTAAAGAATTTTTTTAAGTTAAATATTATTATCCATATTTTACAGATGAGAAAACTGATCCGTAAGAAAGTTGTGGGAAATTTAAGGATCTTGCCCCAGGTCACGTCGTTAATAATGAATGGGAAGAAGATAAACAGATTTCAATCCTGGCTTGTGAATATGCTTTCTTTGGCACACAAATTATTTTAAAAATTTAGATTTAAATGTCAACGTTTAAAAGTTGGGAGGCTTTAGAAATAAATCCACATTCCCTATCTCTTGAAAAACTAGAAGATCCAGCAGTGCCACTTGTAAATTCTTGTGTGATAATAGCTAGAGCTTAGTAACAGCTGCTTCTTAGACAGGAGACCCGCTTGCCAAGGGCCAGGCTGGGCCTGCTCCCCTCATTGGTTTGCCCTTCCCAGGCCATGAGACCTTGGAATTTGTGGTTTCTGCCTTGTTTAATCCCTCTTGTGCTTGTATCAGGCTGCCCCTTCCCTTACTACCTGCCTCTAGGGGTAGGGTGGGGCAAGGGAGTAATAAGAGCTTTACAAGTGATTGCTATCCTACCTAGGAAACTTGCAAGGCTTTCCCTTTATTTTAGCTTCTTTAGAAATTAAGTTCATTCACAGATCACCACTGAAAATAGAAGAAAGCATTATGTATCAGACCTATAATAGCTGTTTACAAAACTAGGTGAATTGCTGTCTACTTTCACAGCTAGAAAATCATTCTACTTTTGTTCAGTTTTAGTACGTGTAACCTTTTCTTTTGACTTTAATTACGAAGTCACATTGCATGTGCATTTTCAAGTGTGTAAATCCAAGCAAAAAGTTGTATTTATTTGCATCTATTTACCCAACACAGAGTTCAAACGTCTTTTCATATGTTCATTGTCCATTTGTATTTCTTTTCCTGTGAATTATCTCTTCATATCTTTTGTCCATATTCTATTATTTGATCTTTCCTTACTGTTTTACAAAAGATTTGTGAATTGTATAGTTTCTTCCCTGTTTGTCTATGTCTTTTGTTTTATTTTGTGTTACTCCTCGCTCCCTGTCTACGTCTTTCAACTTGGTTACTTTTTTGGGAGTGAGGGAGGGGGTTCATACAGAACTTTTTTATTTTTGTGTAGTAGTTTCATTTTTATTTGTTTATTTATTTATCTACTTATTTATTTTTGAGATGGAGTTTTGCTCCTGTTGCCCAGGCTGGAGTGCAATGGCGTGATTTCGGCTCACTGCAACCTCCGCCTCCTGGGTTCAAGTGATTCTCTTGCCTCAGTCTCCCGAGTAGCTGGGATTACAGGTTCCCACCAACACACCTGGCTAATTTTGTATTTTTAGTAGAGACGGAGTTTCATTATGTTGGCCAGGCTGGTCTCGAACTCCTAACCTCAGGTGATCCACCCACCTCAGCCTCCCAAAGTGCTGGGATTACAGGTGGGAGCTGTGGCCCATTTGTTTATTTTTTTAGTTGGCGTCTCACTCTGTCACCCAGGCTGCAGTGCAGTGGCACAATCATAGCTCGCTGCAGCCTCAACCACCTGGGCTTAAGGGATTCTCCCACCCCGGCTTCCTTAGTAGCTGCGACCACAGGCATGTGCCTGTGGTTAATGTTTTTATTATTTGTAGAGATGGGGTTTTGCTATGATACCCAGGTTTGTCTTGAATTTCTGGGCTCAAGCAATTCTCCCTTCTTAGCCTCCCAAACTGCTAAGATTACAGGCATAAGCCACCACGCCCTGCCCATGTATTAGTTTAAAAGAAGCTATAAAATTCTGGGTTTGGGGTATACTGGCAAAGGTTTTCCTAAGATTAAAAAAAAAAAAATCATACATTGAGTACCCTGAAGACTTGTTTTCTATTTAAATCTTTGATCCACCTGTGATACATTTTTCTGTAAAATATGGGGTAGAAAATACAGTTTATCATGTTTCAAGTGATTATTTACAGAGTGAGTCATATTTTGTCCACTGATTTGTAATGCCACCTAAAATATTTATCACATTCCTTTATATACCAAATCTCTTTCTGGAATAGTTATTGTTTAATTTTCTGTTCACATATTTATTGCGCCAACACCAAACTATTTTAATTATTGTAATATTGCATTTTAACATATGATTAGACTGGCCGGGCATGGTAGCTCACGCCTATAATCTCAGCACTTTGGGAGGCTGAGGTGGGTGGATTGCTTGTGCTCAGGAGTTCAAGACCAGCCTGGGCAACATTGAGAGACCTCCATCTCTACAAAAAATAAAAAAAATTAGCTGGGCATGGTGGTATGCGCCTATAGTCCCAGCTACTCGGGAGGCTGAGGTGGGAGCATTACTTGAGACTGGGAGGCAGAGGTTGCAATGAGCTGAGATTGCGTCCCTGCACTCCAGCCTGGGTGACAGAGCAAGACCCTGTCTCAAAAAAAAAAAAAAAAAAAATCCACACACATATATGATAAGACTAATAACCCCTCAAAACTCTTCATTTTCAAAATTTTATATGGAATATTACATTATTCCTCTAACTTGTTTTTTGTCCATATAAAAACTATAAATTCTCGACTTTTTTTTTTTGAGACAGAATTTCACTCTGTTGCCCAAGCTAGAGCACAGTGGCACAATCTCCGCTCACTGCAACCTCTGCCTCCCAGGTTCAAGCAGTTCTCATGCCTCAGCTTCCAAAGCAGCTGGGATTACAGGCATGCCCCACTACACTCAGCTAATTTTTGTATTTTTAGTAGAGATGGGGTTTCACCATGTTGGCCAGGCTGGTCTCAAACTCCCAACCTCAAGTGATCCACCCGCCTTGGCCTCCTGAAGTGCTGGGGATACAGGCGTGAGCCACTGTGCTCGGCTGACTTCATTTTTTAATTTTTATTTTTTGTTGGATTCTTTTATGCTTTTCAATGACCTAACTTCATTTTTGTAATAGGCCAGTCATCTTCCTAAATTTCTCCATTGCTTCTAAATAGTTTTTAGTTGATTAAGTTTGGTTTTCCATATCATATAATCATATGATCAGCAAAAAGCTGAAAAAAAAAATATGTAGGTTAGTCCTAACAATCATCGTCACACTGAGAAAATAGAAGCAATCACAGTTAACTTCCATGAAGTTTCCATGACAATATTTACGTCTTACTTCCTACCAGTATTTGTATTCCAACATAGATGCTTTCCCTCCCCCTCATTTTACTTGGAGAACAGGTTGGCCTGGTCTCAACCATTATTGCAGGAGAAAAGTGTAAACGGTAAAGGAAGGCACAGTTTGGATCAGGCCACAAGAAGGAACAGATGATAACATCAGATGCTTGTAGGGTTGGGGCAGCTAATGGGCTTCTAAACTATTTGGTCTCTGGCTTACTTAGCAAGAAGGGTAGGGAAGACCAAACTCTGCACTCTTTTTTTTTTTTTTTTTTTTTTTGAGATGGAGTCTCCCTCTGTCTCCCAGGCTGGAGTGCAGTGGCGTGATCTCAGCTCACTGCAACCTCCACCTCCCAGGTTCAAGCAATTCTCCTGCCTCAGCCTCCTGAGTAGCTGAGATTACAGGTGTCCACCATCAGGCCCAGCTAATTTTTTTTTTTTTTTTGTATTTTTAGCAGAGATGGGGTTTCACCATGTTAGCCAATCTGGTCTCGAACTCCTGACCTCAACTGATCCGCCTGTCTCGGCCTCCCAAAGTGCTAGGATTATAGGCATGAGCCATGGTGCCCTGCCCACATTCCTTTTTCACCAATTTTTCCTCCATTGGGTTACTTCCATCAACGTGTAAACTTATTATTTTTCTGATCTTAAAATGAAATACTCGAATTGTGATGAATGTAAAAGAAAAAAAGAGATAAAATTTTCTTTGACCCACTTCTCCTTATAGCTTATCTCATTCCTCTACATACCACTTTACAGCAACACTCCTGGAGTAGCCTTTACTTTCCCTCCCCAGTTCCTCTCCTCTGTTACTTTCATGTCAGAGTGCTTTTTGCCTCCACCACTCCGCTGAACTGCTGTTGTCAGTAGTCCTAACAAAATCTATTTGCAAATGTTTGCCAAAGTCCAAGAGTGTAAACTTAAAACCGCATGCTAAAATGTCAGTGTAAAGCAGGTACATACACGAGTATGCGTCACCGCCAACCTGTTCCTTTACCTGGCAAACCTTAGAAGGAGCACGTGAACAGTGTGCCAACTTGCGGCTGTGGGCCAGTGGCTGGAACCCTCACCTGCATGTTGAGCTGCTTATCGTGCAGGGCTCTCTGCAGCTCTAGCAGGCTCCCCTTGAGCCTTCTCAGCTTTCCGGCCAGCTGCTCCGCCTCATTCTTGGTGTGAGCTTTGCCCTCCAGCAGCAGGTTCTCATTGTGGACTGACAGTTCTGATAAAGCCACCACCTTCTGCTCTATTTCCACCAGCATATTCTGCAGCAACAGAAATAAGAATGAAACTCACACATCTCCCCAGCCTCTGCAAAGACTGTTTCCCACAGTGAAACACAGCCCTCTGGAGTCTTTTACCAAACGGACAGGCTTTCGTGATTTTTTGTAGTTTTCCCATAGCCTTGACGAATGAGTCTATAGGCTTTTTTAATTTTTTTAAATTTATTTTTATTTTTTTAGACGGAATCTCGCTCTGTCGCCCAGGCTGGAGTTTAGTGGAGCGATCTTGACTCACTGCAAGCTCTGCCTCCTGGGTTCATGCCATTCTCCTGCCTCAGCCTCCCGAGTAGCTGGGACTACAGGTGCCCACCACTATGCCCGGCTACTGTTTTGTTTTTTAGTAGAGACAGGGTTTCACCGTGTTAGCCAGGATGGTCTCGATCTCCTGACCTCGTGATCTGCCCGCCTCGGCCTCCCAAAGTGCTGGGATTACAGGAATGAGCCACTGCGCCCGGCACACTTTTTTTTTTTTTTTTTGAGGGAGAGTCTTGCTCTGTCGCCCAGGCTGGAGTGCATTGGCATGAACATGGCTCACTGCAGCCTCCATCTACTGGGCTCAAGGAATCCTCCTGCCTGAGCCTCCCATGTAGCCAGGACCACAGACATGTGCCACCACACCTGGCTAAATTTTTTATTTTTTCAACAGAAACGAGATCTCACTTTGTTACCTGGGCTGTTCTCAAACTCCTGGGCTCAAACAATGCTCCCACCTCAGGCTTCCAAAAGTGTTGGGATTACAGGTGTGAGCCACTGTGTCTGGTGACTTTTATTTTTAATTGTCTGTTATGGTATTAGAGGGGTCCGTAAAAAATTTGCCTGAGCCTCTCAATTTTTCTTTTCTTTTCTTTTTTTTTTTTTTTATTGAGACAGGGTCTCACTCTGTCGCTCAGGCAAGAGTGCAGTGGTGGGATCATGGTTCACTGCAGTCTTGACTTCCCGGGCTCTGGTGATCCTCCCACCTCAGCCTCCCAAGTAGCTAGGACTACAGGCACATGCTACCATACCTGGCTAATTTTTTGTATTTTTGTAGAGACAGGGTTTTGTCATGTTTCCCAGGCTGTTCTTGAACTCCTGAACTCAAGCAATCTGCCTGCCTCGACCTCCCAATGTGCTGAGATTACAGGCATGAGCCATGGTGCCCTACCAATTTTTCTCTATTTTAAGATTAGCTATCATAAAATGACAACAACGCATTGAAAAAAAAACATGAAAACTTTTTTTTTTTTTTTTTTTTGGAGACCGAGTCTCGCGCTCTCACCCAGGCTGGAGTGCAGTGGCGCGATCTCGGCTCGCTGCAAGCTCCACCTCCCGGGTTCCCGCCATTCTCCTGCCTCAGCCTCTCCGAGTAGCTGGGACTACAGGCGCCCGCCACCATGCCTGGCTAATTTTTTGTATTTTTAGTAGAGACGGGGTTTCACCGTGGTCTCGATCTCCTGATCTCGTGATCCGCCCACCTCGGCCTCCCAAAGTGCTGGGATTACAAGCGTGAGCCACCGCGCCCGGCCGAAAACTTTTTTTTTCTTTGAGATGGAGTTTCGCTCTTGTCACCCAGGCTGGAGTGCAGTGACGCGATCTCAGCTCACTGCAACCTCTGCTTCCCGCATTCAAGCAATTCTCCTGCCTCAGCCTCCAGAGTAGCTGGGACTGCAGGCACACGCCACCATACCCAGCTAATTTTTGTATTTTTAGTAGAGATGGGGTTTCACCATGTTGGCCAAGATGTTCTTGACCTCCTGACCTCGTGATCTGCCTGCCTTGGCCTCCCAAAGTGCTGGGATTAGAGGCGTGAGCCACCACGCCCAGGTGAAAAACATTTTTATATAGTCAACAGATAAGGAGAAAAGGCCATTGCCATTGCCTTAGTGTTATCCCGTTATTATAGTATTTTTGTGTTAGATTATGATAATTATGGATAATAAAAATAAGACATCACATGATCAACTCTTACCTTGTTAATTTAAAGAGAATCCTCTCTTTTGAAACATTACTGCTTTGGATGGATTTATTTTTCAGGTTGCTGCTGTTATATTTTTTAAAAATTTGGTTTTTTTTTTTTTTTTTTTTGAGATGGAGTCTCGCTCTGTGGCCCAGGCTAGAGTGCAGTGGCGCGATCTTGGCTCACTGCAAGCTCCGCCTCCCAGGTTCATGCCATTCTCCTGCCTCAGCCTCCCAAGTAGCTGGGACTACAGGCGCCCGCCACCACGTCTGGCTAATTTTGTGTGTTTTTAGTAGAGATGGGGTTTCACCGTGTTAGCCAGGATGGCCTCAATCTCCTGACCTCGTGCGTGATCCACCCGCCTTGGCCTCCCAAAGTGCTGGGATTACAGGCGTGAGCCACCGTGCCCGGCCAAAATTTGGTATATTTTTAATCGTACATTTCTACAAGTTTTCCCTACATTTTTACTTTCATGTTCTGGAATAAGTCTCTGGTGCTACAGGGTTTTCCTCTAAAATAGAGATTAAATTAGAGAAAAAGAAAAATAGCCAGGCGCGGTGGCTCACGCCTGTAATCCCAGCACTTTGGGAGGCCGAGGCAGGCGGATCACGAGGTCAGGAGATCGAGATCATGGTGAAACCCCGTCTCTACTAAAAATACAAAAAATTAGCCGGGCGCGGTGGCGGGCGGCTGTAGTCCCAGCTACTCCGGAGGCTGAGGCAGGAGAATGGCGTGAACCCAGGAGGCAGAGCTTGCAGTGAGCAGAGATCGCGCCACTGCACTCCAGCCTGGGCGACAGAGCGAGACTCCGTCTCAAAAAAAAAAAAAAAAAAAAAAAGAAAAATAGTCTTTCTTCTTCCTATATAAGACTTAAAAGAAAAAACAAAAAAGACTAAAAAAAAAAAAAAGCAAACATGTTTTACTTTCCTCATAAATCATTGTTTTTATATTCTTTAATTCTGCACCCTTTGAAATGTACTTTCTTATTTATATTAAAGTAATTTATTAATGAGAAAAGATACTTCATTTCCCTATACAAAATCAAAATTAAGAATATAAAGTCAGGCTGGGTGTTGTGGCTCTCACCTGTAATCCCAGCACTTTGGGAGGCCGAGGAGGGCAGATTGCTTGAGCTCAGGAGTTTGAGACCAGCCTGGGCAACATGGCAAAACCCCGTCTCTCCAAAAAATACAAAAAAATAAGCCAGGCATGGTGGCACGTGCCTGTATTCCCCGCAACTGGGGGGCTGAGGTGGGAGAATCGCTTGAGCCCAGGAAGTCAAGGCTGCAGTGGGCTGAGGTTGCACCACTGCTCTCCAGCCTGGGTGACAAAGTGAGACCTTGTCTCAAAAAAAAAAAAAAAAAAAGAATATAACATCAAACCAAAAATCTAGAACTAAGTGGAAAAGTAAAACTTTTATTAAAATAGGAATTAAAAGACGATTTCCTGAGGATTACTGTTTAGAAATTAACATAATTCTGTGCAGGGTTGATTTTACCATTAGGCACAGCAAGTACAGTGCTGAGGGTCTGTGATGCTTTTTAGAGCCCCAAGAAAATGTTTGATTTTAATTTCTTTTAAAATCAAAAGAAAAAAACGGAATATAGTAATATGGAATACATCACAACAAATCTATTCCAAATCATGTAAGTCTTTATACCACAGCAATTGTAAAACTGAAAATATAATTTTTAGCACTTCCATGGGGGAAACAGCCTACAAAAATGAAGTGCCGAGACCCACAAAGGTCATCACGTGGTTCCAATTCTGTGTAATAGTCACCGTTATAATTATCATGCAACTGGATTCATATTAGATTTTAATAGACAAGATTTTAGCTGGCTTAAATATAAGATTTTAATTGATTCTAATTAAAATTTGAATTAATTTAATGTAGTAATTTAATATTATATTTTTAAAAACTATTTTCTGGTGTGATTTAATATGTTTCTAGTTTCTTAAAGTAAGCTTGTCCAACCCACGGCCCATGGGCCGCATGTGGCCCAGGACAGCTCTGAATGTGGCCAACACAAATTCAGAAAATTTCTGGCCAACACAAATTCAGAAACTTTCTTAAAATGTTATGACTTTTTTTGTAATTTTTTTTTTAAGCTCATCATCTATTGCTAGTGTATTTTATGTACCGACCAAGACAATTCTTCTTCTTCCAATGTGGCCCAGGGAAGCCAAAAGATTGAACACCCCTGTCTTAAAGTATGGTCAAAACACTATTTTAATACTTTGGAAAGGTCTTGAAATACATTATCTGGTTTATGGACTTTATGCATTACTATAAAAATAGATATCTCCAGAAGAGAGAGGTGGCAGTATGATAAAACATAACTTCGAAATGTTAGTTTGGGTGGTAACTTCAAGTGCTAAAAGGGAATGGGCTAAAAATAGATGTTTCTTCTAAAAAAATAAACATTAGAAAGAAGATATAAAGAACAGAAAAACTTGCACGTGGCTAATTAATCTCTATCATCATGGCAGAGAATAACAGTGGTTTGAATAAACATAGATAAGTTTCCTAAAGCATTACAAAATCCGAATGATAATGATCAATATTATGAATCTCAAATCACAAATAAGAATAGCCAAAATGGTGTACCATAAATTAAGAAAAAAGTTAGTGTGCACTAAGTAATGATTTTCACATATTTCCTCTGAGTCCAAATAAAAGGAATATAAAGTTGCGTAAATTGATACTTAACCCTGAAGACTAGATAGGGTTTTCTAGATATTTCCTAATTAATAAAATGAAAAAGCTTTTAAGGTATACTTCAGCCATGTGCAAAGTCAAATATGAAGATCATCATTGAAGTCTGATGACAAGCATATGGGAGTTCATTATCTGTTCTTTATACTTATATGCATTTTTGAAAAATTCCATAATAAAGAGGTAAGAAAATAGTATTAGAATAAAGACTTTAATGCAATTACTCCTCACAGTAATTCCTAGAGCCCTAACATGGGCGGAAAACACATTCTCTGCTCCAAAAGACAGCCTTCCCATCTTCGGTCTCTCTGTTTGCCTAAAACTGACACTTGGAAAAGTTTTCCGAATAATATATCAGGATTAGAACCAAAATTGCAACAGAGCACCTAGAGATATTTCCTGTTGTGTTTATTTCCAGTCTGATTCACTGCTACTGATTCTTCCCATTGGCTTTGTATTCCTTAATAAGTACTAAATATAGATATTATGGTATTTTGGTATCTACAGTTTTTAAACATGACCTTTAGGAAGCCGGAGATGCTGTGGTCAATGTTTTTCAAAAAGTGAGTCCAAGTTTGGATTTTATTTAAGCTTTTATAATGTATTACTTTTCTATTCTTTAAATATATAAAGTCTATGGGTTGGGAAAAATCATATTTCCACACCAAGCCTTTTTATAGTATGTTTTCTGTAGTTTAAAAAAACGTGCTTCATGATGTTGACATATTCCTTTGAGACCATTTTGGTACCTGGCAGTCCACAAGCTGGGCCTCCATGTCCATGGGCTCCTTGGGTGGACTCAGCGCAGTGTCCAGAGTGGCCTTGGTACTCAAGAGCCAGCTGTCCAGCTCATCGGCTTCACAGCGATACCTCTGCAGGGCCTGTTCCTGCCTTTGTTCCTCCAGCTGATCATTCAACTTCTCCTATTGAATTCAGTAAAAGGTAACATAGATCACGCTAAGGTAAAATCTTGAGAATTTAACACAGCAAAGCAATGGTTCCAGGCCCTGGCTGTACATAAGAATCACTGGTAAAACTTTTAAAAATTTCCTTTGCTTAGGCCACATCCCAGAACAACAAAAGAATTTCCAAGGGTGAGTCTCAAAATTGGTATTTTTAAAAAGACTCCCTAGTGATTCTAATGTGTACCTAGAGTTGAACAAGGTATTCTCAAATAACAAACCTATAGGACCAGGCGGTAATATAAATCATGGAAATCAGCCAAGGATTAGAACAAAACAATGGCATCAAGCAGTTGGTAAATGGCAGTAGACACCGGACCTCTATCTCTGGGAAGAGTAGGGAGTGATGGAGACTGTGGCAAACTGAAAAACATGCGGCCTGCCTAAAACGGCAGCCACATACAGTTTCAGGCAATTGATCTCTGTGGGAAGGGGTGGCCCAGTGTTAACTTTCATCTCCAGTAAAGGCAGAAATCCAAATTTCTAGGTTAGCTCTCTGAGTTTTTCAATGATTGCAAATAATTCATGTTAAAAAAAAAATCCAGGTCAATCGCTTCATTTTGAAACCCCCACAAGTTTTTCATAGAGTTACTGGGGACAGTATAAATGAATTAAAAGTTAACTTTTAAAATACTCTAAATACTTTATTTTAAGAATTATTTTATGAATAATTCATTATTTAAAAATTAAGTTTACTAAACCATTTAAAATGGAAATTAATAAGTAGGGCAGACACATTGGCTTTAAATTCCTCTAATATAAGAAGTATTAGGTTGGTGCAAAAGTAATTGTGGTTTTTGCTGTTACTTTTGCACAAATCTAATATATAATATATTATTTGACTAACCATATAATAGGTACAACTAGAGAGAGACCACACACCCAACAACAGGGTCATGGTTAATTGCATTATGGTGTAATTAGCAGCTAAATAAAATAATATTCAGTTCATATAATAAGAAATGTATTGAGAACCAATTATGTGCCAGAGAAGCTGCTAAGAGATACAAGATGATAAATACTATAAAGGTCTTTAGGGAGCCTCCAGTCTAACCAAATTATAGGAGCAACAATATGAGTAGCCTAGAAGCTTAGGGCCAAGAATTTATGAGAGAACAAATAAAAAAGGAAGATAGCTGATTTTTAACACAGATATTACTGCTGCCCAAATTTGTCTCTATATTAAATAATATTTAAATTAAGTAAACGTGGGAACCAGAACTGCAAGAGTATTTTCATGAATTACTATGCCTGAATTGGCTAACAGTGACTAAGTAGGATTTATTCTTTATAGTATTAGTAATATCATCCATCAAATGCTGTCATGTAAACATAGCAAACCATTATGCAAACTCTCTACAATTATTCTTCACACGGCTCATGTCTACCAAGAATTTGCTTTCCACATTCTCAATATTTCACGCCTGAAATGAGTCAGAAAGGGGTCAAAGGACGTATTCATGGCTACACACTGACTGTACTCTATTCGGGAGACCGTTTTGTTTTCTTTGTTTGTTTGTTTTTGAGACAGAGTCTCACTTTGTTGCCCAGGCTGGAGTGCAGTGGCGCAATCTTGGCTCACCACAACCTCTGCCTCCCGGGCTCAAGTGATTCTCCTGCCTCAGCCTCCCAAGCAGCTGGGACTACAGGCACATGCCACCATGTCTGGCTCATTTTTGTATTTTTAGTAGCGACAGGGTTTCACTATGTTGGCCAGGCTGGTCTCAAACTCCTGACCTCGTGATCCACCTGCCTCAGCCTCCCGAAGTGCTGGGATTACAGGTGTGAGCCACCCCTCCCGGCCGTGGAGACCATTCTTGAAACACAATCCCAGCTTAGGAGAGGGAAGCAATGAAAATGTAAATACATAAGTAACCCCCATACTTGGTAACACAACATTAAAAGTTAACTCAGAAGTGAGGAGGCCACTTTAGAGTTATTGGTTACCTCCAAAAGCTGCCGTTTCCCTGAGGCTTTCATCCTGATGGTGGACATTCGCTCGGCTAAGACAGTGAGCGTGGACTGCAAGGCCAGCTGCTCCGCGGGGTCGGCCTCACAAGACTCGGATACCAGCTCCTCTGCGAGAGAGGACTGGAGCTCGTTGATTTCATCCTGGAGCATGAGAATCTCATCCATCAATGCCTGGAGGAAAGACTGTGGAATCACACTCATGTATTCATTTTCTTCACTGAGGGATCATTAGCACTAGCTGAGTCTCACATCCATTGGGATTAGCGGAAGATATTTCACCTGGGAATCATTAATCAATCAACAAATAGGGGCCTACTCACCTACGTTTCTAAATGAAAGGCCAGGACTTTTCTGATTTTATGTATGTATCACTAACCAAAGTGAGTTTGAACAACTTAATTAATCCTTCTAGTTTTCAGTAGGATCATCTGTAATACAAGGATCATCTGTAATATGAACTTATTTTTTATTTTTTAGAGACAGAGTCTCACTCTGTCACTCAGGCCAGAGTGCAGTGGTATGATCACAGCTCACTGTAATCTTGAACTCCTGGGCTCAAGCGACCCTCCTGCTTGAAGCTGGGACTACAGGTGTGTGCTACCACACCTGGCTAATTTTTTTTTTTTTTTTTTTTTTTACTTTTTGTAAAGACAGGATCTTGCTATGTTGCCCAGGCTGGTCTCAAACTCCTGGCCTCAGGGAATCCTCCAGCCTGGATCACAGGCACGAGCCACCGCATTTCTCAATCATTTCTAAGAGTCTCCAATACAATGTTGAAAATAAAATGTACTACTTTCTTCCTCAACATGATTTTCCCACATTAACCTATTGCTTTCCCCAAATCTGAAACAGCATTGAACACAGGATGGGAGAAACCTGTAACCTCTTTCTATGTCGTCACACTACTCAATTTTCTCATTTACCAAACTCTAAAGAAAAAGGGTCTCGCCCAGGTGATGACTTCCATTCCCAAGACTTCAAATGCTTTCTAATCCTGAGCCCTTCCAAAGGTACATCCCTAACCCAGACACCTGCCCTAGGTTTCAGGCTGTGTGTTCAACTTACCTAGTTCACGGGTGTCTGCATAGTGTTAAGTCTAAACCTGCTTCCCCGCCTGTCTTCCACCACCTCTCATTATGGCTCAAGCTGGGGACTTGGGAGTCACTCTTCACACCTTCCTGTCCTTCACTCACCAGATCCAATCTATCACCCAGTCCAATGGCTTTTATCTCAAAAATGTATCTTGTATATCTGAATATCCCCACTGCCCCCACTTGAAGCCAAAGTCAACTTCCTCTCTCGACTGAGTTGCTATATAATGGTCTACTGATGAGTCTATCTGCTTACACTCTTGTTCCTCCAGTCCAGTCTAAATGAAGCAATTATAGCAACCTTTTGAAAATATCAATTAGGTCCTCTCACTCCCCTGCTTTAAAATATGTACTGGATTCTTGCTGTGAAATAAATCAAACTTGTTACTACACTCGTGTAGTCTCACTCTTCCTGCCTCGTGTGCCATGCTCCCTTCTTGCTCACCATACTCCTGCCTTCTTCAGCCACTCCAGGGCCCCACTTCAGTCACTTCCTAGCCTCAGGGCCTTTGAACACGCTGTTCCCTCAACGCGGAAAACTCTTCCCGCTCTGTGTGAGATGGCTCTATTCATCCTTTGCTCTTAGGTTAATTGTCATATCTTCAGAGAGGCCTTTCATGACCACCCAATCCTAAGAAAATCTCCATCATTCTCTCTCATAGCACCCTGTTTTCCTGTCTATCATAATTGATTTTATTTCTCTTTTTTTGGGGTATTTTATGACTTGCTCTTTAGATGGAATCTTCACAGGAGAAATTTTTATTTAGGATTTCAATGAAGTTGGAAAAACAGGCTCTACCACCAGAGCGGCAACTATGATTTCAAGTAAAGTAACATAGGCTTTATATTTGCCAGCATTTCATAGTTTCCAACGTGTCCTTATTTGCATAATTCCTATCTTTTCCACAGGACTGGAGGCTTCACTGCAAGCACAGTGCCTCCTCAGAGTGGGCTCTCACAATGTTAAACAGCAAAAACCCCTTATTTTTTCCTAATATCAAATATCATCATGACAATTAATTTTTAAATAAACTAATAATATTATACACATCTAGAAAAGTGAACAGATTATAAGCACACCAACTATATATATCCATGCTGCTGCTACCCAGATCAAGAAATGGAACATTTCCAGGATTCTATAAGCTCTTTTGACCTCCTCCTTCTTGCTACTGCTGTCCTCAAAAATCACCACTGTGTTAACTTGTAAATATCAGAGGACTTTGGCCCTTATTTGAGCTTTATAGAAATGGAATCATACACGATGCACTGCTCTGTGTCTGGCTTCTTTCATGATTGTGAGAGTCATTCATTTTGTTGCATGTAGAAAGAGTTAACCCATTTTTATCATTATATCATATTCCACAGTAACCTGGCTGTGAATTGTTTTCACTTTAAGTTTTTCTAGTGGGTTTAATAGTGGAATCTCATTGTAATTTTAATTTCCATTTCCCCGATGATTAATGAGATTGTCTTTTGTGACTGCCTGCTAAAAATCTTTTGCCCATTTTCCACTAGAGTTGTTCCTTTTCTTACTGATGTATGGAGTTGCCTGTGTTTCTTTTGGTTCTGCATACAGCAAATAATCTGCTCCCACTTTGAGGCACGGTTTTCCCTTAATGGGAAAAGACTTCCTTAATAATTATCTGTTGATAGAAAGAAGTTCTTAATTTTATCATGGTCTAATAGAATGAATATTTTCCTTTATTGTTAGGGCTTTTGGTGTACTATATAGGAAATCTTTTGCCTAACCCAAGGTCATAAATAGAATACATTCTCATAGGTTATCTTCTGTAAGAATGCTACTCAAAGCATGGTCCACGGAATAATAACAGTCTGCACAATGTTTGTTACTGGCTTATGATGAGATAAACATATTGAGAGCAAGTGCTAAGAAACTTTTATAGTAATTTGACAGTTATGACATCCAAGCAGCATTTGATTTAATTTTACTAAAGTATCCATCTGTGATGGATTAGAATGTTTTTTAAAAAGATCATTCACCACAGACATTTTAAAGTATTATTTTCAAACTTTTTTTTTTGGTAATAACTTCACATTTAGATCTACAAACCACATAAACTTAATTTTCATGTCCAGTGTAGAAAGAGGTGAAAATTCTTCTTTTTTTTCACCCATTGTTTTGCAGTGTAATCTTTGCCACAAGTCAAGTGTCTGTATAAATGTGATTATGCTCTGGGCTCGAATTCTGTTCCATCAACCCATTTGGCTGTTTGTGCAAATACCACACAATCTTAATTATTGTAGTTTTATAAATCTCCCTATCTGGTAGGATATAGCTTTCAACTTTATTAATCTTTTTCAAGACTGTCCTGGTTATTCTTTACTTCTGGCATTTTTTAATATATATTTTCCCACACATTTGCAGTATACTTTATTATTATTATTATTATTACTATTTTTGAGACAGAGTCTCACCCTGTTGCTCATGCTGGAGTCAGTGGCGAGATCTCGGCTCACTGCAATCTCTGCCTCCCGGGTTCAAGTGATTCTCCTGCCTCAGCCTCCAGAGTAGCTGGGATTATAGGCATGCACCACCACATCCAGCTAATTTTTGTATTTTTAGTAGAGACGTGGTTTCACCACGTTCGCCAGGCTGGTCTTTAATTCCTAAGCTCAAGTGATCTGCCCACTTCAGCCTCCCAAAGTGCTGGGATTATAGGCATGAGCCACCGCACCTAGCCTGCAGTATGCTTTAGAATTAGCTTGTCGGCCGGGCGCGGTGGCTCACGCTTGTAATCCCAGCACTTTGGGAGGCCGAGGCGGGCGGATCACGAGGTCAGGAGATCGAGACCACGGTGAAACCCCGTCTCTACTAAAAATACAAAAAAATTAGCCGGGCGTGGTGGCGGGCGCCTGTAGTCCCAGCTACTCGGAGAGGCTGAGGTAGGAGAATGGCGTGAACCCGGGAGGCGGAGCTTGCAGTGAGCCGAGATCGCGCCACTGCACTCCAGCCCGGGCGACAGAGGGAGACTCCGTCTCAAAAAAAAAAAAAAAAGAATTAGCTTGTCAACCTCCACCAAAAAACTTGCTGCAATTTTTAAAATGTGATTGCAATGAATTTACAGACTGATATTGTTTATTATATATTCAAAGTATTTTTTATACATTCAAAGTATTATACATTCAAAAACTCCCATTCAGTAAATTATTTTCTATTATTTCATAATAATGTTTTGTGCCTGAATGCTAAAGGTATAAAATCTACGTTTGGTCTGATTTTAAATGCTCCTCCATAATTAGATGGATCTTATTATGTCTTTGTTTTTTTTTTTTTTTTTTACACTGATCCTTCTGTACAAGCAAGAAGAGCCTCCTAACAATTTCACACTGTGTTCATTCTCATCCTCTCTTCTGTGCCTTTCCACACACATTTACATTTATAGTGCCTCCTACCCACTCCTGTTGCCATTCCAAATTTTCAGACTCTGTCTCCTCAAAGTCCTTGTTAGATCTCATTTAACCTACTTTCCACTAACTGTAGCTCACAAGCATATTTCTGTTTTCTGTTTGATGTGTTGTTAACTCTCACCAGCACTACCTCATTAAATCTCAGTGGATTTGACCAACCAGGTGTGCACTGAAGGTATCAGCTTCCATTTAAAACTCACAATGTTCTAAAATAGCTCTCTGAATGTTCTGCAGTCAGTAATAAAGGAATTAGGAAAATCTGGAATTGTTCACTTAAATCTTTTTTTAATTTTTTTGGGAGACAGTCTCGCTCTGTCGCCCAGGCTGGAGTGCAGCGGCACGATCTCAGCTCACTGCAACCTCCGCCCCCTGAGTTCAAGCAATTCTTCTGCCTTAGCCTCTCAAGTAGCTGGGACTACAGGCTGCACCACCATGCCCAGCTAATTTTTGTATTTTCAGTAGAGACAAGGGTTCACCATGTTGGCCAGGCTGGTCTTGAACTCCTGACCTCAAGTGATCCACCCGCCTTGGCCTCCCAAAGTGCTGGGATTACAGGTGTGAGCCACTGTGCCCAGACTCACTTAAATCTTGTTAGAAGCAGTCCTCTCCACTCATGCTTGAGTTTACTCTTAAAGATGAGTGGACATTTTTGGAAGGTAGCTAGAGTTTTTAACTTCAAGATCTAGCAGCCAGGCTCAGGGGTCATGAGATTTTCTTTTGGGGTTGTAAAAATGTTTTGGAACCAGAGAGAGACAGTGGTTGTACAACATTGTAAATGTACTAATACCACTAAATTGTACAATTTAAAATGGTTAATTTTATGCTATGTGAATTTCACCTCAATTAAAAATAATTCAGCCATCAAATATGTCTTCAGTCCCATAACTCTGAGTATAAGAGCTGGTGGCCAGCAGCTACCTGACAATATATGATTCAAGATAAGGAGAAAGAGATGAAATGCATGCTTTTGGGTTTCTGATTTGTAATTGCAAACTTGGCATGTGTATGACACTTACATAGCTTAGAGAAGTTCCATGAGCTTCTCTAACATAAAAACTCTTTAATAGTAAGGGTGAAAAGAAACGCGGACCTTATGTTATGTGACCTTCAGAACTATCTACATGAACACAAGTTTTTTTGTTTGTTTGTTTGTTTGTTTGTTTTGGGGGGATGGAAGCTTGCTCTGTCACCTAGCTGCCATCTCTGCTCGCTGTAACCTCCACCTTCCAGGTTCAAGCAATTCTCCTGTCTCAGCCTCCTGAGTAGCTGGGACTACAGGTGTGCACCACCATGCCCAGCTAATTTTTGTAGTTTTAGTAGAGATGGGGTTTCAGCATGTTGGCCAGGCTGAAATGTTTCCTGTTTCATTTATTTATTTATTTATTTATTTTTTGAGATGGAGTCTCACACTGTTGCTCAGGCTGGAATGCGGTGGCACCATCTCGGCTCACTGCAAGTTCTGCCTCCCGGGTTCACGTCATTCTCCTGCCTCAGCCTCCCAAGTAGCTGGGACTACAGGCGCCCACCACCATGCCTGGCTAATTTTTTGTATTTTTAGTAGAGACGGGGTTTCACCATGTTAGCCAGGATGGTCGCGATCTCCTGACCTCGTGATCCACCCGCCTTGGCCTCCCAAAGTGCTGGGATTACAGGCATGAGCTACCGCACCCAGCCTTTTTTTTTTTTTTAAGCCTACAGTACCTGGTATTCCTGGGCAGTCACCCATCCAAGTACTAACCAGGCCCAACCCTGATTAACTTCCAAGATCAGATGAGAGACCACAGTTCTTCTCACATTCTATTTTAGTTGTTACATATATGAAAAAACAAAACAAACAAAATAACCACAGAGCTGTGTCCTATATATCACTGAGCTTAGTGTGGCAACACATGTCCCCAAAGCATCAGATGCCCATGATAATAAGGTCGCAATGACAGAGGGCTTAACAGTCAGTACAACAGCCACAAGTCAGCTCATGAACTGCATTTAAACCTTAAAATGAAATCTGTAAGACAGCCAGGCATGGTGGCTCACACCTGTAATCCCAGCACTTTGGGAGGCCGAGGTAAGTGGATCACCTGAGGTCAGGAGTTCGAGACCAGCCTGGCCAACATGGTGAAACCTCATCTTTACTAAAAATACAAAAATTAGTCCAGCGTGGTGGCAAGCACCTGTAATTCCAGCTACTCGGGAGGCTGAGGCAGGAGAATCACTTGAACCTGGGAGGCGGAGGTTGCAGTGAGCCAAGATCATGTCACTACATTCCAGCCTGGGCAACAGAGTGAGACTCTGTCTCAAAAAAAAGAAATCTGTCAGACAATTTAGAGAGGATAACCAGAAAGGCACAGCATTCCACACAAATTCAGTAGTTTAGACAAGTCTTTAAAGGAAAAATGTAGGAATTAGGTTACCTCCTTAAAAAAAACATGAATAATTCCAAGAGAGTGTTGGGAAAGAAATAAAAACTAAAGTATTTCTATTAATTTTTAGGAAATATAAAAAACCATACTGGACTTCCTCACACCCATTCAGTTGAAATTTAGAAATAGTAATTCTATAACAGTGCTTGAGATTTTTAAAGTACCATTCCTGAAGCTAAGAACAAATTTAGAAACTGTGATACCACCAGCTTTTCATGTAGGCAGCTGTGTTCCAGAACTTGTAGAACTTAGGCACAGACAGCAAAAGGTAGCAAAAATAGCTCAGATGAAATCTGTGATGATACATGAAATTATACTAAATTCTACATTATTGCTATTTTCTTTCCCTCCCATTAGAACATTAATATGTTCTAATTATATTAATATATACAATTATATTAATATATTAATATAACATTAATATATTTCTCTCTTAATAAAACATTAAGCCCCAATGACTGGTAATCTTCATTAAATTAGTTGTACCTCCTTACTGCTGTGATGGCTAGTACAACTACTACCAACTTAGAAAGGGAAAAAAAGTCATGTGGTTGGCCTTAATGACAAGAAAAGTAACAGATTCACTTCTAATTTATAATTCTCAGAATTAATGTGCAATTTTGAGTTGTCTCCATTAAATCCCTTGAACAGAATCATCACTTTGCCCCACATTCAGTTTATTGTGTTTTCATCCTAATGCCTGAGCAACAGGGTGGTGGTGCTGATTGGAAGCTGACTTGCATTCTCACTTAGGAACTCTGGAAGGGCAGAGAAGGCCACCAGGATCCTGTTTTCATGCAGCTCCTAAATATTGTGGGAGCCAGTGATGGGTCTTTGGCAATTGTGGGCAGCCCCCTGGGCCACAAGAATAGGGGGCTTGAACAAAGGTGGAGATGTCCTGAAGCTGGAAAGAGGGTCAAACTACTTAAACTTTCTGTAACATCGGCATCTGATGATCTGAGTGAGCAACCCTCAAATGTACTCTAATCTAGCCCTTGCATAATTTACACAATATTCCTTTTGAATGCTTAAAGAACGGGCCCTCCTACAGAACAGCCATCAAGGTTGGCCTGAGGAGCACGTACTCAACGTGAAGGAAGCTCTCTCGCTCCTTCCAGTACAGTGAAGCAGAGGTGCAGGGAACAGCTGGACAGACAGAACCGCAGGAGCAAGGAAGACCTAGGAGCCCCAGGGAGCACACTGGAGCAACAGGGACACCCCTTCAGATGACAAAGAGGTGGCCACTGGCAACAGAAAACTGAAGTAGCAGCTAAAGAGAACCGGGAGACACTGAGGCCCCTTTAGATAGGAGAGGGGTTTGGGAGACTAGCAGTCTAGTGATAAAATGGGGGAAGCTCAGAAGTAAATGGCATTGGAATAGTCCCCCAAGCCCCTGACTGTCCTCCTGATTGGTCTGGTCTTGGATAACAAGGGTTAATTCTCATTTCGTGCTTTCATAGCACCCTCTGCAAATGTGGCTAAGGGTGGGTGACTGTGGGATAGGAGAAAGACCTACAGAAGATAGTTCTTTACCAAAATAAGGCCTAAAAATGGACGCTATGCACTTTGATCTCTATCTTCAGAAGTCACAAGAGCGTAAAAAACCTGAAACCACTATTTCTCAATATGCTGTCTCTAGATGAAACGTTCTCATTTTTATGTTATACTGAAAGATATATGTTGCAAAAGAATGGAACTTTATCTGACTACACATATGAACAAGCAGTCTATTCCAAGGTTATCCTGCTTCCAAAACTAGAAAGATGTAAAGTAGAAGAAAGACAAAGTACAACGTTTCACTCTTAAAGCTGTTAAGTTACCCTGTTTTGATAAACATGCTTACCATGCCATGCTTTCATAGCTCTTAATTAACATCTAAAAATATCTTTCTTTCCTCCTGCCTTCTGAAGGATTGTCACACGCTCCTGGGTTCTTGTCCCAGCCAGGCAGCATTTTCCTACATCACAGTGATGAATATGTAGGAGAATGTGTGCCTCAGTATCCTTAGACCCCAGTTATACCAAGTAAATATAATTTTAACAGCACACCTCATTAGACTGCCAAAGTATTAACCAGATTTTAATTTCTGAACGTTTCTTAGCATGCATTTTAAATTGACACATTTTTAACCCTATCTTTCTGCGTTAGATTAATGTAATGATCTCTGTTTCTCATGTAAAGCTAATATTTTGCCTAGTTTAACCTTTTAAAAAATGATTTAAGTCAGGGACAATCACAAGATGAGACTTAGAACTTACGAAGTCTGAGACGTATTTTCTGAAGTGATAATGGAGGGGCACCCCCAGCTAAGTTTCTTAAAACAACAATATCCAGAAAAGGTAGATTTGGAGTATATTTTATTCTTACAACAATGGCTCACAACAAAATCAAAATAACCTGGCAACTCTAAGGAAGCACATTTTGTGTAATCAAAGTTAAAAAGCAACATCAATGCGTGTAGCTTCCTTTAATTAGATTCAAGGTCTGAATCTCTCTCTCTCTCTCCCTCTCTCTCTTTTTCTCAGATCCCTCCCTGAATCAGTAGCAGAAATGACCACCATTAGGACTCTTGTTTATTCTGGAAGAACTGATAAGGTTAAAAAACTTAAAAAAAAAGGCACCTGGCTGTCTCAAACACATGCCTGACAGGCCAACCAGTCACAAGAGTGAACTTATTTAATCAAGCAGGAAACTGAAGTCATAGCTATTTGTACCTGATGTTCAGCCATCTGGCTTTCTGGACTCCTGCCGGGCTCTGGGCTCTCACTGAGTTTCAGCTCAATGGCCTCCATCTTCGTAGAGATGGACTGGAGGGAGTCCTGGTACTTCTGCTGGCGTTCCAAAGCTTCATAGAGTGTGCGCTGCTTCTCACTTATCTACACCAGAAAAGGGATATTACCCAATGCTTCCCAGCCCCTTATCTTTCAGATTACAACATTTCTTTCTTCAGTGCTTTACCTCTGTGGCCCAACATAGGGTATTCAACTGTGGACTGGATGTGTAAACTCTCCGCATGTATTTCATAAGACAATCGCTAAGGTTACTGGTGTCTGGTGGGCACAAACTAGTCCACCTTGAAGACTTACCACATTCTTTAAGGTTTCCCAAGAACGCTGCAAATCACCCAGTTTGGCAGTAGCGGATGGCTCCAATCCTGGTTCATAGAACTCCTGGGATGCAGATGTGCTGGGGTGAATTTTTGCAGCATCTGTCTGCAACCTCTCAGCAGACAAGGCTTGGTAATATGCAATGTCCTGTGAGTGCAAAGCACAGTATTGAATTAAACGAAAAGACAAAGTCTAGATTAATATGCTCTGGGTACTGTTGGTCATGTCAAGGAAAGGTTTCAGATCTACACCTTTCATGGGGCACTACAAACTAGTAAATTAGTAGTAAACTCTCGTAACAAGAAAAATTTAAAGACTGTATCAAAGCACACTATAATTGTTTCAGAATTTGGGTTTATATATATCAAAAAACAACTTTACCAGTATTTCAAGTTGCCAAAACTCATTCTTATTCTATGTTTGTTAAATGGAAATACAAAGGATTTAAGCAGTACATATGTATTTAAAGGTTGATTAGAATAGCAAAAAAGGAGAATCTTAATGATCTAGTTTCTAAAATGTTGCCGAATGTATTCATTAAAGTTTTAAATAATTAAAAAAACTACGTGACTTTAATAAAATTAAATCTACAGATGCAGCCAGATCTCCACTATTTGTGGGTTCATTATTTGCAGAATTAATTTAAATATTTTGATATTAAATAAGAAAAATGTAATGTGGAAGTTACAACTACTCTAAGAAACAAATAATATAAAGGTTTTCTTCTATTCATTTCCTTAAAGTAAACACACACAAAAAATCAAAGTGAATGATGAAATATCATGCTTTCAAATTTTTTAAATCTATTATAAGTAATATTACATATTTTATTTGTACTGATAAAATTTACTTTATCAAGAGATATAGTAAAGATATATCAAGAGATATAGTAAAGATGGTTTTTAATTGTTTCTACGGTTATTTATCTGTATTTCAGTAGAAATTTAATTGGGGGAGTAATTGCTATTATAAAGTTCATTGTTTTTGCAGTTGTACTGTTGAAGGGAATTATGTCAGCTTAAAACACCTGAGTCTTATTGATAATCATGTATTGGTAAAAAGTATTGAAGAAGGCTCCAGCCATCTGAGAAACAAATGTAGCAGTGTCATGCGGTAGAATGAATTCAGACTGGGACAGCTGAGATTCTAGCGAAATTCTCCTCTTGTGTAGCTATATAATTGGAGCAAATAACTTATATCTTGCACACTGGTTCGCTCGTTGGTCCAACCTTGGGTGGGATTGAGGATTATATGAAATAATATTTGAGTGGCTGTGACAGATTCTACCAATTTTGTTGTTGTTCCTGAGGTCTCCAGATGAGTCCCCAACATTTATTGATGATATTGGAACATGGAGACTGCTTCCTCTTTATTCCTAACCCTGTCACTGTCTTGAGTGAATTACTCTTCATGTCCTTAATAGGTTTAGATCCATTGATCCTCACTCACTCCCACCCCACTTCAGTCCTCCACACCCTTGTATGCTGCCATCGCTCAATTGGACTTTTAGTTATGTCTAAAGTTACTTAAACCCCTTTCTTGCCAAGACTCTTGTTTCTCTTACTCTTTTAACCTTTACTTCATCCACTTGGAAAACTGCAAACATGACTCAATCCAGAGTCATATATGCATGTGTGTGTGTTACTAACACACACACACACACACACACACACATACACATGCAATCCAAGCTGTCAAGGAGATACTACAACTTCTCAAATGTTCAGAAGTCTGTGTATATTCACACTCACCTTTATCTTATGCTTGCCAGTTTCACTGCTTAAACCTGACTCTCCCACAGACTCTGAGAATCCCATAAACTGCTTTTTCAAGGACCTTGGTCTATTAACATCCTCTCTGGCTTTGTTGACTTTCTCTCTTCCATCCAAAAACACCTACACACACTGTTTCTTTTATTTGTTTTCTTGAGGGATATCACATTTTCTAAAAAGTCCGTAATTCACAATGTGATGGATCGTCACACGTGAATGCACTTGCACACACAGGCTCCATCCTCATTTCTTTGTTTTCTCCCTTTCATTTCATAATCCAACTTCTGAAAGGGTGATTTTCATGGGACTTTCTCACCCTCGATCCACTTCTAAATTCCAGTTTGGGCTTTGATCCTGATGACTGCAGAGCTTGCTCTCACCAGCTCCTTCTCTATGACAAAAAATGATGAATTTTCATCCCTTCCCTTGCCAGACTTCTAGCATTCAATGGCACTGACAAACCCTTTCTGGAAACACTTTCAAAAAAATCTCTCTGTTCTCCCACCAGCTTTCTAGTCATTCACTCTTTCTCTTTTGTAGTTTATTTTCCACTCACTCGCCAATAGTGGTGAATTGATAAGCTCCAGACTCACATATCCAGATGTTCATGCATATCCTGTAGGCTCTTCAAAGTCACCATTTCCAAAAGGAACCAATTTAGGAAAAAACAATGAAGTATTATCCATCTTGCAATACACAGAATGCCTTCTCACTTAAGCTACAAACTTGGGATTTATTCCTGATTTCTCCTCCCCCTTGACATCCACTGCTTACGGGAGGATGGAGTGCTAACGATGCGTATCTCGGCCACAGCCTTGGTTCAAGTTCTCATTACAGTAACAGCTTCCTAACTCAAAGGTTGCAAACTGGCAGCTTCTGGGCTGCCTGTGACCTGCACACATTTAGTGTGGCTTATACAATGTTTTAAATTGTTTAAAATCTCTCTTCATGAAGATAGAGAGATTTCATTAAAATTCACATTCATAGCTTGTTTTGCAAACCACAAGGTATGGTAACACTGGGCCCTGTGTCTTTGTCAAAGTAATGCTAACAGAGGAGACATTGCCTCATTTAGGTGGAGCAGGAGCTGTCCAGGCCTCTGTAGTCCCTCCTGGCCTGTTTCTCTCATTTTTATCACCAGGGTGGACCAAGCATGAGACTGTGTAACTTCTGTTTCTAACAGCTCCCCTGGCTCTGAATTTGCACACTTCTATTCTCCTGTCCACATTGATCCAGAAGTATCAGTTCTATACACAGCTTCTCATTACATTCCCTCAGTGGTTAAATATTAGCTTCTGGAGGAAGCTGAAATTCCTTCCTGTGGCATTCAGGGCCTCCATGATGTGGTTCCCATAGCCCTCTCAGTCTCATTTCCCCCCTCTCCTCCTCCTCCAATGTTTCTCCAATTACACTGAAACTATTTGCAGCTGCCTTGATGGGCCATTTTGCTTCCCGCCGCCACAGCTTCCCACAGGTGGTTTCCTCTGCCTGAAAGTCTTTATCTCACACGACCCAACCTCACTTCAACTGCCTAACTGTGCTCCTCCCTTAAAACTAAAGGGGGCCATCCTTGACCTCTGCCTGACCCCAGCCAGTTCAGGTGCTTTCTCTAGGCCCTCCCACAACACGGTGCTGCCCTCGGCCACACCACCTGCCACCCCGTCTTGTAAGCGTTTGCCTGTCCTCACATACACTGTAAGCTCCCTGAGGGCTGTCTGGGTCGGTGCTTTTCGTCTTCATCCTGAGCACGTTGTGGAGTGTTTGGCAAGTAACAGGCAGGCCTGTATGTTCATAATAAATCATGCTTGTAAATGCACTTTTATAAATTCTATTATTTTATATACATGTAAAGTAATACTATTACTGTCCACAAGGAAAAGCAGGAATGGCTTTAAATGGTGTAAACATTTTACATTAGATACTCTATTATAAATACAGAAGGCCCCCAAAAGAGCTAGAATAAAATAAATTTATTGCAAATAATTTTTTTCTGGCAGTCTCTCTCTCTCTCTCTCTCTCTGTGTGTGTGTGTGTGTGTGTGTGTGTGTGTGTGTGTATGGCTCATGCCTACAGATAGGAATGACAACTCTTGGTTTCTTAAAAGGATTTGAAAATATGTCACCTTTTATAGATGATTTCTATTTATTTGAGGTACATACATTCAATTAAAATAAATCAGTACTATCAATAACTACTAAAGTCAACAGTTGATGTAGTGAGGAGTCACTGTTAAAAATATGTTTCTCATTGCTTATGTGCCTAAGTTTTAAGAGTTATGAGTAGATTCCTAAGGAAATAAATTTGGACAACTGTAGCTACTATTTGGTCAGCATTTTCTAGTTTAAAAAGCACTTTCACGATTAATGTCACATTTCATTTTCACAATGTTGTGAATTAAGTAGTATTGCTTCTCACTTACAAATGAGGGTATCAAGGGACTTCCCAGGCACACTCAGCTTAGAGGAGGAAGAGCTGCAACTCAGTGTGAGCTTTTAACTTGAAGGCCAACGACTTTCCCATTACACTCTTGCTCCCTCTTTTCAAATCTATTCCTCTCTCAGCTCTTCTGCAGAGTCTAAGCCTTGGCTTGCTTCTAAGGGGAATCAAGAAGCCTGCAGCAAAATCTAGGAATGCCTCGGTATTTCTACCTTCAAGTAAGCTAAATTGTTATTACATTTTAGCTAATAGCCACTGTCAGAGACAGAATACACTGACTGTGAGTGGGACCAGGTAGTTACATAATGGAGATCTACTTGCAGGAACAGCAGGCACAAAACCTTTTTTTTTTTTTTTTAACAACTGTGATTTTATAAAGCAGTTCTATTTGGCTGCTCCCTGAAACAGCTGTATGCATTCTGTGCACAAAACTCAGGGTTTTTAATCTGAAAACTGAAACTTAAGGGGATCCTACATGTCTTCCTCAGTTTCAAGAGAGAATTTTATAAATCCAGTGCATCACTGGTCATGGTGTCATATTTTTTCATTGTCTTCTACCTTACATTGCTATACAAAAATAACATGTGGCCGCAATGATGGGGTTGATTTGTTTGATGAACACCAGGCATAATACATTTCCTTTTTAACAGCTCCCTCAGAGTAAAGCTGTCTGTCTTAATCTAAGTAAAGGCATTTTACCCTACTTTGCAGCATCACATGTAAGTATTTTAGATTAACAATGCAATTTAACTGATGTTTTCCTGTGACTAGGGAGAGGAGAAGAATTAAAACAAAGCCCAATCTCACTGAGTTTTAGGATCTGATGAAGCTTTGCGGTTAATGTCAAGAAATAATAATAGAAATGTTTGCATGTTTCATCATTTTTAGGGCACTTTCATGTATACTTTGACACTTCGCAAGAAGTAGCATGGAGATCTACAGTTTTAGAAAAGGTATATTCTTTCCACAAAGTCTCAAATAAGTATTTATTATTCAGTTCAAAAAATTTGAGAACCTAAACCCTATTAAATAGAATAATTTTTTTCTAAATAATAATCAGCCGACTATAGCTCAATTTCTCTAATAACATCTGTAACCATAGGGAAGGACAAATCATCAAAGAATGAGTAATACATATTTTAAAATCAGAATTTGAAGAACACTTTCCCAAATTCCCCACGGATCCCTGAACTTCTCCTTTTATGTTGCTGTTTTTAGTTTCCTCTGATCACATTGTTATTATCTGTCCCACGTCTGCCTTTCTCTCTAGACTGTCAGGGCCTTGCAGGTAGGGCCATGCTGACTCCTTCTCAGCTGCATCCTCAGGAACCAACACAAGGTTTCACGCTGAGTAGGTGTCAGAATGTATTCGATGAATGGATGAGTTGATAATTTCCCTAGAATGAATGGATGAGTTGATAATTTCCCTAGAGCTATCCTGATTTTTACCACGAGAACTGTGTAAGTGTATTAACTAAAGGTTTCATCACCTTGATGTTCCTTTCCTTTTTTAATGAGGGGGGATTCTCTTTATCACAGAAATCCTGTGACAGTCTGAATGCTTCTGCTTTAAAATAAAAGTAATATAATTGAATTATAATATAGGTTATAAAACATTTGCTCTGTTTAATGCTTCTCCCTTAATAATACATAGCAACTTCTTTGAAAAAACATAATTTCATAGGATAGTTTACATTTTTTAGTTGTCTTCACTAAAAAAGTATTATTTAACGTGCATTAGAAGTTTTCGGTTACTATAAACGCATCTTTTTGATTTCTATCTAACATTTGACATAAAACCTTTTTGACATTTAATTTAGTATTATCTACATTTAATACATGGTAAAAGGCTTCTTATAACAAAATGGTTATTTTATTTTCCCCATTTTATATAAAATAAAATTTAAGATTATTGAAAGATAAACACTCAAATCTACTAGGCATTCAAGTATAAATATGGCAGACATTCCTTACATTGGTACACAAGTTGCAGATAAAGAAGTCTGACATAATAAATAGAAGTTTCCTGTCTTCAAAATCTGAGCTGGTAAATGCCAACACTATTTTCAATGCATGTTATAAAGCCATTGAATCATGTTATTTTACAATGGTGACACACATCTTTCATTTTCTGTTGGATGCAGAACCCCATTCCAGATGATTGCTGGAAACTAAGGCCATAATGTCTTAAAACAGGGCCTTCTGGGCTATCATTCCCATGACCTAATTTTTGTTCATCCCATTTTCTGTAGCCCAGGAGAGGAGATGACATACTGAGACACATGACAATCATAGTTTGTGCAACTATAACACCTAATAGTGTGTCCCTGGAACCAAATGCAACAAAGTCTGAGATTCACACCCACGATCTAATGGAAACAGAGAATGGAGTCCTGCATCTGCCCAGAGATTATTGCTAGAGGAATGCCAAGTGGGAGGTACCTGGTTAAGAGAAGCATCTGTATTAGCCACAGGTGAAGGGGAGCGACAGGCAGGTGGAGAGGAAATCTCACTGTTGGTTCCCTCCTCCCCAGACTCCTCAGTGACCGGTGACAGCAAAGTGTGACAGCGACCTGCAGTCATCTGCCACGTAAAATGTAGCCCAAAGGACATGAAAATCAATTAGCTATGTTAACGTAAGTCCCGTTCAGGCATAGACCAAAACAGAGTTAATTATAAAACGAAGGTTAAAATTACTGGGACCCAAATTCACATATTAATCCTGTGTTAGTATTTAAAAGTTCTGTCTTCAAGAGAACATGATGCTAATAATCATTTGTAAAACAATCAGGGATGGGGGTGCATAAGACATTGAAGTTTTGTTGTTGATTAAATACTTCATTATTTTCCTTTCTTTGGAGAGTTTGTGGCTTTATAAATAACTGGAAAAATCACGAATCATACAAATGATGAAAGCTCTACGAAATAAAGCTTGGTCTTTCGCGGACATCTCAAGTCTCAAATATGGTAGGGAGATAAATGCACCCAAAGTACTGTATTGCCAAATGGGCTCAGGTATGGTTACTCATTACCTGAGGCACAGCACATTTGAGGGAAAATACACAGCACTGGAAAACATTATAGTCAGCAAAATACTCAATGCATTTTAGATGTCGAGTGTATAGGACAATAGTGGTGCAGAATAGAAAATAACAAAGTTGATTTATTTTAATCCAAAGCCAAGCTTTAGATGGTCTGTTTTCATATTTTTCTAATAATAGCTGTTCTTCTAAATTGTATTACACATTTATACAGTAGAGTACATGCACATATGTAGTTAGCTAGTTAGCCTGGAAAACACAACTAAATATATATGCCATGAATTTCCCATCCCCCAGACAACTAAAACACTGTGCAAATAAATTAATGTTTAAAGCTCAGAGACTCTCAGTATTATTGCGAAATTATAAACAAACACAGGGCAGACCTCTGACACGTTAAGTAATTCAGCTGTCTGGAGCACAGTTTCATTTTAACTGTCATTGTTTACAGTGTCAAAGATTGGCCCGGCCCAACGGTAGTCAAAGAGAGTTAAGGAAACTGTTCCTCCCTCTGAATCTGCAAGATCGAAGGCTGGTCCCTGAAATCAGCCACGGAGAGGGAACATAAAGCCACTCGCCAGGTTCCAGTCAAAGAGCAAAGCCGCGGGGACCCACTGGATCCTTACCATGACCACAGAGGGGTGGGCCGAAGGCGTGGGGAGGAGCTCCCCATCCAGGTCCTCTGTCCCTTCCGCCAGCCCCTCGACCTCGGTCACCGTCAGCAGCATGGTGGCGTGCTTGGCTTTCATCGTCAGCATCTTGCACTTGGAATTCAAAGAAGCGATCTGCTCCTGGTAGCCCTTAATTTTCTGCGCCAGCTCCTGAGGAAACATTTCCCCCACCGGGGTGTCAGAGCAGCATCAAAAGGAAACAGAAGTAGTAGCGTTCATCTTCCTGCAGGGCGGGCCAATGAGCGCACAGAGCCGCGCGGGCCCGGGAGGCAGGATGTGGAGGCGGCGAGTCCTCCTGCATCTCGCTACCGAGCCAGACCGCGGGCTGCGCGGCGCGGCGCAGGCACAGCCAAAGTGCCCGGGCCCGCGTCCCCGCGTGGGTACAAAAGGAGAAAAGAGGGGTTGAGGCCGAATGAGTGGTTTCTAATCGCGAGAGGCCCCATATGGAATCATGAACTTCCGCAACATTAGGAACTGACCACTTTCTTAAAAAGCAGAAAGCATCTGAAATTTACCAGATGGTTCATGCCATGGAAATTAGGTCATGTGATGGCTAAAACCACACCAAAAAAATGCAAGGCTCAGCTCTTACCCTACTGAGCACATTCAACAGAGATGACAGTCATTTATTTTACATAGGGTCACACAGTCAATAGCCTGTCTGTTCCTATGTCCCTAAGAATTTTTTTTTTAGATAGGCTAGATATTGCATATGGAAATCAGAATTTTTAATGCAGATTGACCCCCAAATAAAATTTTGTATATTCATCAAATTTTCTCTTGCGCACTTCATCATGTCTCAAATGTTGCCGAGGCTTTAACTAGAACTTTAAACTTGAAGTGCAATTCGGATTTAGTGTCTTTTAATTTCATTTGATTTTGAAAAAATAATTTGTTTTTGTTTTTGAGCAGACAAGAATGAAAAAATATATTATGAGAGATAGAGGTTTTAAATATTTTATTAAGAGCTTATTGGAATATATTCTGGATAGCACATAACCCTTAAAAAGGTAACTATAGATTCATTTTAGGAGTATGGTAATTCTAAAATATTAAAGTTTTACTTTCTTGCTTAAATATTTTAAGTATCGAATATTAAAATTATACTTTATTGCATCTTTAAAAAAATGAAAATACATATTTCAAAACATGATTCCTAAAAGTACAAAACTATTATTCCTTTTTATTTTTTTATTTGGCTTCTTTGTTTGAGAGGCTGGCATTTATTGTATGCATAGAACAGATTTTGTGGGCCAGGTGCAGTGGCTCATGCCTGTAATCCTAGGACTTTGTGAGGCTGAGGCGAGGGGATCACTTGAGGTCAGGAGTTCAAGACCAGCCTGGCCAACATGGTGAAACCCTGTCTCTACTAAAAATACAAAAATTAGCCGGAAATTGCTTGAACCCGGGAGATGGAGGTTGCAGTGAGCCAAGATTGTGCCACTGTACTCCAGCCTGGGCAACAGAGTGAGACTCCATCTCAAAAAAAAAGAACATACTTTGTGACAAAAATATTAAATTGTAATGTCTTTAAAATAATTGTGTACATACATACACATACATTCATATATATACACACACATATACACATGCACACACACATATGTACACATAGTCATCCCTCAGTAACTGAGGGGCACTGGTTCCAGGAACCCTCTTAGATACAAAATTCACAGATATTCCAGTTTCTGATGTAAAATGGCATAGTATTTGCATATAACCTATGCACATCTTCCCAAATACTTTAAATCATCTCTGGATTACTAATAATACCTAATACAATGTAGATGCTATGCATTATAAATAGTTGTTATACTGTACAATTTAGGGAATAATGACAAGAAAAGAAGATCCACATGTAGAGATGCAACCATCCTTTTTGCTCCTCAAATATTTTCCATCCATGCTTGGTTGAATTCATGGATGCAGCACCTATGGATATGGAGGGCTGACTGTATGCAAAACACACGCATGCACATGCACACACACACACACACATACATACATTTTGTTATTATTGTTGTTTTGTTTGTTTCCTCCTGCCCAACTGAAGCTGAGTGGAGGGAAAACAGTCCAGCAGAACTCAGCCAGCAGGCAGTCTTCTTGACTCCTAATAGTATAGGAATTGTTAAAACAAGGATTTAAAAAGTAGAAATCATTGCTTCTTTACCTCTGGGGATGCAGTTAATTAAACCTAATAGGATTTTTAAAAACAGTGATTGAATAGCTATTTACTATATCTCGTCTAGTGGCCAGGACATGGGTACTCAATAATTGACATTTACTGTAACTAGTTAATACTAGAAAAGAGCTCTAGCAGATAACTGGACTCTTTGAATTTCAAGTCACCAAGCTTTTGCACAATAGTTTGCCATTGCACAAAAAATTTAAGGAATCTTTTTTATTATTTTATTTTTTTTTATTTTTGAGACGGAGTCTCGCTCTGTCACCCAGGCTGGAGTGCAGTGGTGCAATCTCGGCTCACTGCAACCTCCATATCCTGAGTTCAAGCCATTCTCTTGCCTCAGCCTCCCAAGTAGCTGGAATTATAGGCATGCACCACCATGCCCAGCTAATTTTTGTATTTTTAGTAGAGACATGTTGGCCAAGCTGGTCTGGAACTCCTGATCTCAAGTGATTTGCCTGCTTTGGCCTCCCAAAGTGCTGAGATTACAGGCGTGAGCCACCGTGCCCGGCAATTTGAGGAATCTTTATGAAATAGACGGAGTTAGAATTAGGCCTTCCACCCTTTATAATCACATGGCTGGGCACAGCTCCCTGCTGCAGTATCCTGCAAAGATGTGCCCACACTGACAGCAAGTGACCATTTCTTAAGCCGCAATTCTCAACCTTATTGTCCACAAAACTCATTTGGATTGTTTCTTTAAAAAATGCAACTCTGGTCATCACTTTCAAAGGTTTTGATTTACTAGGTGTATGAGAGTCTGCATTTCATAATTAGCCCATGTGACTCCAATGCATGTGACTTCCACTGAGAAATAGTACTCTACGACTTACTTCTGTAAGTGTAAACCTCTTGTAATCTCATTACCTTCGAGGGTTGGTTATTCAAGCTGTGGTCAAATTCACTAAAATAAAATGGAACACTTGGTTTAATGTTACCCATTCTCCTTATAAAATTTCTGAAAATGTTTATAAAGGTAGGAATTTCAGGTAGAGTGGCCACTGGAAGACAAGCAGCCCTCTGTGGCTAGTCTCCGGTATTCAGGAGCAGGCTTTCCGCATCAGGTGGAAAGAAAAGAGGTGTGAGTGTCCTCTCCTATGATTTAAAAGTGACAGGATGATTTTTTTTCAAATTAAATGCAACTTTTGAAAAAATATTATTATTATTATTTTTTGAGACAGAGTCTCACTCTGTTGCCCAGGCTGGAGTGCAGTGGCGCAATCGTGGCTCACTGCAACCTCCACCTCCCAGGTTCAAGTGATTCTCCTGCCACAACCTCCCGAGTAGCTGAGACTACAGACACCGTCACCACCCAGGCTAATTTTTGTATTTTTAGTAGAGACGGGGTTTCACCACATTGGCCAGGCTGGTCTCAAACTCCTGACCTTGTGATCCGCCCACCTTGGCCTCCAAAAATTACTGGGATTACAAGTGTGAGACACCGCACCTGGCCGAAAAATTATTTTTAAAAGTTTGAATTCCTTAGGCATAAATCAATGATCAGTTATTTTTAAAGTTATTTGTAAGAAAACTAGATTCACCATAAGATTGAAATTCAATTAAAACAAGACAGAAAATACAGGAAGAAACTCTCTTCCCAATTTGTATGTTATCATCAGTTAAGCTTTCTCCACTCAGCACTTTCCTTCCTGTGTTTGTTTGATACATACAATGAAGCTCACACAGGACTGCATCATTTTTTACATGAAAATGTGTTCTAAGTCACAGTTGGTTTAAAACTAACAAACGTAACATGGATGTTCAGAACTGTGGAAGAAAATGTGACAAAATAAACAGCTCACTGGACCAAGAGTCAGGAAGACATAGTCCACTGCTGACTGAGCTGAGTTCACTCTGTGACCTTGGGGGACTCATTTATTTTCCTGGGACTTCATTATTCTCTTTTGTTTAATTAAGTAGCCTAGATAGTTTCTGTTACAGTGGAAGAAAAATCACAGAATTTGGAGACAAAGATACTGAGATTGAGTCTAATTTCAATCAGTTACTAGATTTGGGAGCTCAGGAAGCCACTTTTTTCTAAGTTCAGTTTTTTTGTCAGTAAAATAAAGATGATTTTAAAAAAATCCTTACCCCAGCCAGTCGTGGTGGCTCACGCCTGTAATCTCAACACTTTGGGAGGCCAAGAAAGGTGGATCACTTGAGGTCAGGAGTTCGATACCAGCCTGGCCAACATGGTGAAACCCCGTCTCTACTGAAAATACAAAAATTATCAGGGCGTGGTGGTGCGCGCCTGTAATCCCAGCTACTCGGGAGGCTGAGGCAGGAGAATCGCTTGAACCCGGGAGGTGGAGGTTGCAGTGAGCTAAGGTTGCACCACTGCACTCCAGCCTGGGCAACAGAGCGAGACCCCATCTAAAAAAAAAAAATATATATATATATATATATATATATA